>NC_056731.1:1597223265-1597360765 GCF_019279795.1 Protopterus annectens
TTATTAGGGGAAGCCAGGCTACCCCTTCCAAAAGAAAATTAGACTTGTCCCCAGTGGTTTTTATCTGAACAGGAGCCTGATGACTCTGATGCTTCTGAATATGAAGACATGCAACCCCTCTCTGCTTATGAGGATTCTGATGCAGCATAATCCATTCCTTCTGCCTCTCCACCCGAGAATTTTTCATTTAGTCAAACCTGCATATCTTAAGGGAGCATTTCCAATGGGAATGTCAGGACTATCCTCAGTCAAAAAAAGAGACTCAGGGAATTCTTAGATTTACCACAGCACAGACCTTTAGCCATTCCTCCTGTCCTGGATATAGTGGATGATGTTTTTATGGAATACAGTTTGACTCCTGACACCCTTCCTCCTGCTGCCAGGAAACCTGACAGGTACTACAGAGTCCCTGACTCCCACAAATTACTTTTCAGAAATCCTACTGCTGACCCAGAGGTCATCTCACATGGACCTAAACGAATTAAAGCAACCTCAGCTAAGAATCCCACCCACTCAGACAGGGATTCCCGAGCTTTAGATAGATGGGGTAAAAAGGTATACACCTCTGCAACTCTTGCTATTAGAGCACTAAATTGTCAGTTCCACATGCCGAAATATCAGCAGCATACCATGGAACTACTCAAACAAAAAATATCTTCCTTTCCTGCTTGTGCAGAAAATAAAGAATTACAAGAGCTTATGCATTCTGCAAGCCAAGTTAATAAGCACACCTTGCAATGTGGCTTTGATGCCCTAGACGCATCTTGCAGGGCAGCAGTCACTGGTTCTGTCCTTAGAAAGCATGCTTGGCTTAAGGAACAGACCTTGCCAGACCATGTCAAATCAAAATTATTGGACGCTCCATTGAACAAAGACAATTTGTTTGGCACCAAGGCAGAAGAGGTCTTAAAAAAGATGGAAGAAAAAGCTAAATCTATGCAGACAGTTAAAGACTTTTTACAGGTCCAGCCTCCGAGGCTCAGTAGGCATTGCCCCTCCAAGCACTGGTCCTTTCTGGCCCCCTCCAGGCCAGCTCAACCCAAATCCAGGGGAAACAGAACCCCCAGACAGCAGTCCCAGAGAAAGCAGACATCTAAGCAATGGAGTTCCTCTTCTTCAAAAACAGGGAGTGCTAAGCCACCCCCTTATGGTAAGAACTCACAATGACTCCACACCTCCAGCCCTTACCTCTGCCCACCTGCTTGTGCCCCTAGGAAGAAAACTCTCCTTCCATGCAAACAACTGGGCCTCTATTACCAATAACCAATGGGTCCTCAACATAGTGTCCCAGGGATAGAAATATTATTTCCACACTCTGCCAACCCCAAAAGGGTTCCCAGATCTTCCTCCAAACCAGTGGGCCGAGGCCAAAAAGCAAGTCCATTCCCTGCTCTCCATGACAGCAATTCAGCATGTTCCTGTGGACCAGATAGGCCAAGATTTCTATTCCAGACTTTTCCTGGTACCCAGAAAAGACGGCACCTGGCACCCAATCCTAGACCTATCCATTCTAAACACCTTTCTGGTGATACCAACATTCTGAATGCTCACCTTCCAGCAGCTTCTTCCTATGCTTTCCAAGGATGCTTGGTTAGCCACCCTAGACCTAAAAGAGGTCTACCTACACATCCCAATCAGGGAATCATGCAGGAAATATCTACAGTTCAGGGCAGGATCTTTGCACTTTCTGTTCTCTGCACTTCCCTTTGGCTTATCCACTGCTCCCAGAGTTTTCACAAAATGCCTGGCTCCAGCCATTGCTTTTTGTAGACAAAGAAATATTCAAATTTACCCTTACATAGATGATTGTCTGATTCAGGGAGACAGTCAGGAAAAGCTGTTATAGCACCTGACCTTTGTAAAGGACCTACTGACCTCCCTGGGGTGTACTGTCAATGAAAATAAATCAAAACTAGTCCCCACACAAAAAATTGTATTCTTGGGAGCAAGCCTGGACACAGTATCCCAGATGGCATTCCTTACTCCAGAAAAATAAGCCTACCTGACAGGCTACTTCTCTCAACTAGCCACCAGAACCCAGTTATCCACAAGGAAAATCCTGCAAGCTCTAGGGTTCATGGTCTCCTGCATTCTACTCATTCCATATGCCAGACTGCATATGAGGAAACTACAATGGTACTTAAAAGCCTTTGGTGTCAACACTCTCAAGACCTGGAAACTATCATACCAATGATACCCTGTCTAAGGAAAGATTTTCTTTGGTGGGCAGTAGCATGCAACCACAACAAGGACTTCCCTTCTCACAACCCCATGCTGCCCAGACCCTCACCACAGCTGTATCAGACTATGCCTGAGGTGCACACCTGGATAGCAGGTCCATTCAGGGCCATTGGAGCCCAAATCAAATACATCTGCACATCAACCAAAAAGAACTGCTAGCTGTTCAGCATGCCCTGACAGCTTTCAGACACCTACTCTCCCCAGGGCCTCTACTGATCAAAACAGACAGCACCACAGTGATGTGGTATATCAACAAGCAGGGAGGGACTCACTCTTATCCTCTCTGTAGGCTTGCCATGACCCTTTGGCATACGGCCACAGCCATGCAAATTTACCTGCTAGCACAATTCCTGTCAGGCTCCCTAAACTCTCTGGCAGAGAACTTAAGCAGAAACCTGCTAGACCCACATGAGTGGCAGCTAGACCACAGAACCTTCACCCTTGTAACCCAGAAATGGGGCATCCCGTGGGTGGACCTCTTTGCCTCCCACTCCAGTCATCAGCTCAGCAAATTCTGCACCAGGGAACCTCACAGCAAGGCCTGGAAAGTGGATGGTCTATCCTTCCAGTGGGTAAACCTCTCGGTCTATGCATTTCCTCCTCTACCACTCATTTCAAGGGTACTGCTCAAAATAAGGGAGGAAAAACCCAGGGCAATCCTGATTGTCCCAGAATGGCCATGCCAGCACTGGTGCCCACTGCTGTACAGCTTATCACCCCTGCCACCATGGCATCTACCTCAGATCCCAACACTCCTGACCCAGAAGGATGGAGAATTCATGCATCCACAATTGCAGGCCCTCAACCCGGCAGCCTGGCTTGTTCCCTGACTTCTCCTCAAGCTGCCATCCTAAGCAAACCAGTCCTAGATGTTATATGTGAGGCCAGACACCCCAGCACTAGAAAATCCTATGCTAACAAGTGTAAAGGGTTTGGCACCTGGATCCAGGCTAAGGGAGCTGAAACAGCACAGCCCTCCTTATCACTCATCCTGGATTATCTAGCAGACCTACTACACATGGGTCTATCCTTCTCTTCTATTAAAATTCATGCCTCTGTCATCTCTGCTCATTACAGCACAGAGCCACCTCTCTTCTCACACCCTCTCATCAAACAGTTCCTAATAGGGGCTAACAATGTAAGGTCATACAGGAGAGCTCCTACCCCAGCTTGGGATCTTAACTTTGTGTTGGAAAAGCTCACCCTACCCCCCTTTGAACCTGCAGCTTTAGCAGATTTAAAATTCCTCTCTTGGAAAACAGCCTTGCTTCTGGCCATCACTTCAGCTAGAAGGGTTTCAGAGCTATAAGCACTCATGGCTGTAGAGCCCTTCATCATTTTCCATGCTGACAGGGTCTCCCTCAGGACTAACCCATCCTTCATGCCTAAAGTGGTGTCCAATGTGGCTCTAAACCAATCCATTCATTTGCCCACCTTTTTCCCTAATCCACAAAACAAGGGGGAAAGGATTCTGCACTCTCTAGATGTGCACAGACAGCTCAGACTCTATCTGGATAGGACTAAATCTTAGAAAAACTGACCAATTGCTAGTCAGCTTCATAGCAGGGGCAGAGGCCAAGGCCATATCCGAACAAACAATATCCAAATGGATAGCACACTGCATCCATCTCTGCTACAAACAGCACAGGAACCCACCCCAAAGGGGGTCAGGATGCATTCCACCAGGGCAACCTCCACCTCTGCAGCTTTTCTCAGAGGGGTCCCCACCAGGGACATCCTGGAGGCTGCAACATGGACTTCTGTTCATACCTTCACCAAGCATTACCACCTGCCTATCTTCTCCAAATCCAGGGCAGGCTTTTCCACTGCCATCTTGCAGAGCATCATAGCCAGCCCCCAGTTTTCTTGACTGCCTCCTTCCTTTTCTTCAGCTTTGGGAATCAACCCAAGTGTGATGACTGCAACAGTGAAACTCAAAGAACATAGCACAGTTGTGTACACTTACCATAAATGTAGATGTTCGAGTGTATTCACTTTTGCAGTCCTGGATGTTCTTCGTGTTTCACTGTTGCAGTCATCACATTTGGGTTATCTGCTTGCAGTAGCCCTCAGTCAGCCTGATTAACAAAGTCTTAGGTCCTGCATCGTTTGCTGTCCCTTCTTCCATGACGTTAGGTCATCAGGGGTATAAAACATGCAGCCGATGCCATTACATAAGTCTTTCTTGCTGTGCAGTGCCCGAAGCAGAAGCAGTTTGCAAGTGTCGGTCGGCTGACTCCTGAAATTTCCATTTTCGAGTTTCAGAACCGAAGTTTTCAACTAAAAGCTAAGTACCCCATTGGGGAAACTTTTTCTTGCTCTAAACTGATGTCAGTAAAAGTAAATAACTGCAGTACTTCTGGAAAGCAAATATCTCATAAAGATTTTCATTTGTATTGTATTCCTTGCCTAGGCCCTGACCACAACATACCTCGCTGTCGGTTTTGTGCCTTATTTAAACCACAAACTATCCATCATTGGTATATTTTTGCTTCTAAATATTTTGGTGCTCGGTTCAGTTATCCTGATAAGTCTTTGGTAAGCCATCCGGCTACCGACATTCTGAAAAAATGCAAAGATAAAGACAGAGACAGGCCGCCTAGGTCCAAAGCTGCCGACGACGCTTCTCCTAAGCCAGTCACCAGTTCACCGGTACTCAGTGAGGCACTTTCGCAGCCCATGATACCCACTACTTCAGATTCACAGGCCTCTACTGAGACCCATTCGGAGTCCGGTATGCCGCAAAATGCTTCAGCTGTGGAACCTACGGATGTCTGTACCTTGGATGGGTCCGGAGCCGCTGTGCAGGCACCAGCTTCTGAGGGTGTATTCAGGTCTACTGACTTGCATATTAAACCAATGCCATCTTCTTCTTCAAGGTCTAAAACTCGAACCACGCCTAGAAAACTGACACTCAGACCTCATGGTCAGGCCTCTATGCCTAAAAAACAAATGATAAGAATGGCTGAAGACCTTATTACTTTTATCAGAGGAAGTCAGCCTTCCCTCTCTAAGAGACCTAGGACTGAGTTTGTTTATGATACTTCTGACCAGGATTCTGAAATTTCTGTTTCCTCTGATGACCAGGATTTACCCTTATCTACCTATGAGGATTCTGATGCAGAGGACTCTATTCCCTCTGCTTCTCCCCCAGAGGATTTCTCTTTTGGTGAAACTTTGCATACTCTCATGGAGCATTTTCATTGGGAAAGTCAGGATTTCTCTGATTCTAAAAAGAGGCTTAGGGATTTCTTACTACTGCCCCAGCACAGGCCTTTAGCCATACCTCCTGTACTAGACATTGTTGATGATGCCTTTTCGGAATCTAGCTTGGCCCCTGACTCTTTACCTTCTGCTCCCAGAAAAATAGATATTACAGGGTCCCTGACTCTCACAAGTTCCTTTTTAAAAATACTACTGCACATCCTGAGACCATTTCACAGGGACCCAAGGGCATTAAAGCTACTACTGGCAAAAATCCTACCCCCTCTGATAGAGACTCCAGGGCGCTGGATAGATGGGGTAAGAAGGTATACACTTCTACAACTTTGGCTATTAGGGCCTTAAACTGCCAGTTTCATATGTTAAAGTATCAGCAGCATATTATTGGATTGCTTAAACAGATAATGATGTTATTCCTGATTGTGCTGAAAATAAGGATTTACAGGATTTACTGCATTCAGCTGAACAAGTTGGAAAACATGCTTTGCAATGTGGTTTTGATTCACTAGAGGCATCTTGCAGGGCTGCTGTAACTGGGTCTGTACTTAGAAGGCATGCTTGGCTTAAGGAGCAATCCTTGCCAGATCATGTTAAAGCGAAATTACTAGATGCTCCCTTAAACCAGGACCGCCTGTTTGACAAGGCAGAAGAGGTTCTTAAAAAGATGGAGGAAAAAGCTAAATCTATGCAAACTGTTAAAGATCCTTTACAAGTACAACCCCCAAGGTTTAGTAGGCATTGGCCTTCCAAGAATTGGTTCTTTCCTGCCTATTCTAGACCTTCTCAGTCCAAACCCAGATCCAGCAGAGCTCCCAGGCTTCAGTCCCAGGGTACGCACAGGACTAAGCAGTGGGGGGCCTCCACTTCTAAATCAGGGAGTAATAAAACTCCCCCTATGGTAAACTGTCTCAATGACTTCTTTTTAAAGCTTCCAAGCACTTCTCAACTGACTGCCCCTTTGGGGGAAAGATTGCTCTTCATGCAAAGAACTGGGAACTCATTACCCAGGACAAATGGGTTTTAAATATAGTGTTCCAGGGATAGATATTTCACTTCCACATGTTACCAACACCAAGCAGATGACCAGATCTACCCCCAAATCAGTGGGCAGAGGCCCAAAAGCAAGTACTTTCTCTCTTAAGCATGGGAGCTATTCAGTTGGTACCAGAAAAGGAAAAGGGACAAGGTTTCTACTCGAGACTTTTCCTTGTACCCAGAAAAGACAGTTCATGGCGTCCTATCCTGGACCTGTCTACTCCAAACACCTTTTTGGTGATTCCAAAATTCAAGATGCTGAGTCTTCACCAGTTGCTCCCTATGCTAAGCAAAGATGCCTGGTTGGCAACACTAGATTTAAAGGAAGCATACCTGCACATCCCAATCAGGGAATCTTGCAGAAGATTCCTATGTTTCAAATCAGGCTACATGCACTATCAGTTCTCTGCACTGCCCTTTGGCTTATCTACTGCGCCCAGGGTATTCACAAAGTGCCTAGCTCTAGTCATTGCATTTTGCAGGCAAATAAATATTCAAATATACCCATACCTGGACTATTTTCTAATTCAAGCAGAAAGCCAGGGCATACTTTTGAATCATCTGGCCTTTGTACAAAGGGTGCTAACCTGTTTGGGGTACACCTTAAATAAAAAGAAATCACACCTGGTACCCTATCAACAAATTATATTCCTGGAAGCAAGCTTGAATACAACTTCCCAGATGGCTTTCCTCACGCCAGAGAAACAAATTCATTTGACAACCTACTTCAAACAAGTGGCCACAAAAACCCTGCTATCTGCAAGGCAAATACTACAAGCCTTGGGGTTCATGGCCTCCTGCATTCTTCTAATTCCATATGTAAGACTGCATATGAGGAAAGTACAATGGTATCTAAAAAGCCTATGGTGTCAACATTCTCAAGATCTAGAAGCAATGATTCCTAGCATACCTTGCCTACGCCTAGAGTTTCTTTGGTGGCAGAGGCCTGCCACCAAAACAAGGGACTACCATTCACACTACCCCCTACCGCCCAAACCCTAACAATAGATGCATCAGACTATACATGGGGGGGGCTCACCTGGCAGGAAAGTGCATTCAGGGCAAATGGAACCCAAGTCAAATGCACCTGCATATCAATCAAAAAGAAATTAGCTGTACAGAATGCTCTGACAGCCTTCAAGGACCACATTCTTCCAGGACAATTAATGGTCAAGAGGACAACACCACTGTTATGTGGTACATAAACAAGCAGGGGGGTACACATTCTTACCCCCTCTGCAGACTAGCCATGGCATTGTGGAACACAGCCCTGAGCTACCAATTGCATCTACAAGTTCAATTTCTGCCAGGAAAACTAAATACACTGGCAGATGAACTAAGCAGAAACCTCATGGACCCACACAAGTGGAAACTGGAACCAAGGATTTTCAACATGTTGACAAACAAATGGGGGAGTCCAGATATAGACCTGTTTGCCTCCCCCCAGAACTATCAACTGGACAAATTTTGCACAAGGACTCCCCACAAAGAAGCTTGGAAAGTGGATGCTCTGTCCTTCAGCTGGAAAAACCTATCACTTTATGCCTTTCCCCCTCTGCCTCTGCTCTCCAAAGTACTACTAAAGATCAAACAAGACAAACCAAGGACGATTTTGATTGCACCAGACTGGCCACGCCAAACACTGGTGCCCCCTCTTGCGCAGTGTGTCACTGTTGGCCCCATGGTACCTGCCTCAGACTCCTACCCTATTGTCTCAGCAGGAGAACTAGATTCTGCACCCTCAGCTTCAAACACTGAACCTAGCAGCCTGGCTAATTACCTAATCTCTCCTTTACCATCCCTCAGTAAACCAATGATGGATATCATTTTAGAGGCAAGGAGGCCTAGTACTAGAAAATCTTATGCTTAAAAATGGAAAAAATTCTGTGCATGGATCCAATCTCAAGGGATGAGCACAGCAGTGCCCAATTTACCTCAGATTTTACAATACTTAACTGAGATGCTTCACAAGGGCCTGTCTTTCTCCTCCATCAAGATTCATGCCTCAGCCATTTCAGCTCATTATAACACAGAACCTCCCCTCTTCTCTCATCCACTGCTCAAGCAGTTCCTCAGAGGGGCCAAATATCTATGACCACCCAGGAGATCTAGAACTCCAGCCTGGGATCTTAACTTTGTATTGGAGAAACTCACTCTTCCTCCTTTTGAGCCAGCTGCTACTGCAGACTTCAAATTATTTTCTTGGAAAACAGCTTTCCTTTTAGCAATCACTTCAGCAAGAAGGGTATCTGAATTACAGGCCCTCATGACAGTGGAGCTTTTCATCATCTTTCATGCAGACAAGGTGTCCCTCAGGACCAGTCCCTCCTTCATGCCCAAGGTGGTATCCAGTGTGGCCCTTAATCAGTCCATTCATTTGCCGACCTTCTTTCCTAATCCACAGAACAAAGGGGAATAGATACTGCACTCCTTAGATGTGCACAGACAACTTATATTCTACTCAGACAGGACTAAACCTCAAAGGAAATCTGACCAACTGTTGGTGGCATTTGATATAGGGGCAGAGGGGAAGGCTATTTCAAAGCAAACCATTTCCAAATGGATAGGCCATTGCATTAATTTCTGCTGCAAGCACCATGGAAAACCTATCCCACAGGGGATCAGACCCCACTCAACCAGGGCTGCATCTACCTCTACAGCCTTTCTCAGAGGCATCCCTACCAGGGACATCCTAGAAGCTGCTACCTGGAGTTCTGTACATACTTTCACCAAGCATTACCATCTGCCATTTTTCTCTAAATCCAGAGCTGGCTTTGCCACTGCAGTCTTGCAGGGCCTTATAGCTGGTCCTAATGCTATCTAAATTCCTATTCCCATCCTTAGCTTTGGAAATCTACCCAAATGTAATGACTGCAACAGTGAAACACGAAGAACATAGTACAGTTGTATACACTTACCATAAATGTAGATGTTCGAGTGTATTCACTGTTGCAGTCCTGGTTACCCTCCCTCCAGCCCCCTTACTTCTTTTGACTATACCTCTACTCTCCTTTACTATGCTCAAAAGCTTTTTGGTGTATTTGCTTTTTTGTTGGAGGTATAACCTTGTATATTTATAGATTTAATTGCTTCCCATTAGGGGGGCATCTGACATCTGGGGCAAGAAAAAAATTGATGTAATGGCGTCGGCTGCATGTTTTATACCCCTGACGACCTGACGTCATGGAAGAAGGGACAGCAACTGATGCAGGACCCAAGACTTTGTTAATCAGGCCGACTGAGGGCTACTGCAAGCAGATAACCCAAATGTGATTACTGCAAAAGTGAATACACTTGAACATCTACATTTATGATAAGTGTACACAACTGCACTTTTCCCACCCTCCATCCCCCTTGTCTCTCTCTCTCTCTCTCTCTTCCACTCTCCTTACAGGGAATTTTTGGTATTTACTTTCTACTGGTGGTGCTCTCCCAGCATAACCTAGCTCCCTATTTGGGGGCTCCCGACAGTTGGGGCAAAAAAAACTAATGTAATGGCATCGGCTGCCTGATTTTATACCACTGACAACCTGACGTCAGTCCTGGAGTGACAGCAACTGATGCAGAAATACTAAGCCTCTGGTATTCGAGCCGACTGAGGGCTACCCCTGGCAGGATAACTCAAGTGTGATGACTGCAACAGTAAATACACTTGAACATCTACATTTATGGTAAGTGTACACAACTGTACTTTCTTAGGTTCATAGGTGTGTACTAAGTTAATGGCCCTGGAGCCTTTACAAGCCTAGCCCATAGGATTACTCAAAAACTCAAGCTCAAAAGCTTTTTGGTATATTTGCTTTTTTGTTGGTGGTATAACCTTGTATATTTATAGATTTAATTGCTTCCCATTAGGGGGGCATCTGACATCTGGGGCAAGAAAAAATTGATGTAATGGCGTCGGCTGCATGTTTTATACCCCTGACGACCTGACGTCATGGAAGAAGGGACAGCAACTGATGCAGGACCCAAGACTTTGTTAATCAAGCCGATTGAGGGCTACTGCAAGCAGATAACCCAAATGTGATTACTGCAACAGTGAATACACTTGAACATCTACATTTATGGTAAGTGTACACAACTGCACTTTTCCCACCCTCCATCCCCATTGTCTCTCTCTCTCTCTCTCTTCCACTCTCCTTACAGGGAATTTTTGGTATTTACTTTCTACTGGTGGTGCTCTCCCAGCATAACCTAGCTCCCTATTTGGGGGGCTCCTGACAGTTGGGGCAAAAAAAACCTAATGTAATGGCATTGGCTGCCTGATTTTATACCACTGACAACCTGACATCAGTCCTGGAGTGACAGCAAATGACGCAGAAATACTAAGCCTCTGGTATTCGAGCCGACTGAGGGCTACCCCTGGCAGGATAACCCAAGTGTGATGACTGCAACAGTAAATACACTTGAACATCTACATTTATGGTAAGTGTACACAACTGTACTTTCTTAGGTTCATAGGTGTGTACTAAGTTAATGGCCCTGGTGCCTTTACAAGCCTAGCCCATAGGATTACCCTGGCATCGTGCCACCTGACCTTAGTTCCCAGTGCCTCTGTCGAGTAGAACCACTGGAGTGATCCCCGGGGTGAATTTTCTATTTCCCATCCACTCATCAAGATTTCTCATGAAGAGGGCCAGTGAGTTGCTCTGTTTGACATGTATGGAAAGTCTATTCCATAGCATGGGCAGTCTCTGGGTTATGAACCTGTCCCTCCAGCACATTCTGTTGATTGTGGTAATGAAGTTGAGGTCTCTGGAGAGTGTGGTGCAGAGGGATTGGGATTTCTTTAGATGTAGCATTTCTAATAGAGTTGGATCTTTGTAAGTCAAGCAGAGATCGCCTCTAAGTAGGCAATATGAGACAGAGTCTACTTGGAGTTTTTTGAGTCTGTCCATATAGGACAAGTGTTTAAGGCCTAGGATCCTCTTTGTGAGGTACTTTTGCGGCCTCTCCAGTTGATGCAGGTGTCTAATGAGGTGCATGCCAGATGGGGCATTGTACTCGATGATTGGCCTAATGAGGGAAGAGTAGAGGGAGACAATGACCTCTTTCTTCCTGGATGCAAAACCCTTAGTAATGAGATGTGCCACATAGAAGGACTTTCTGACCACAGTGGCAATGTGGTGGTTAAAAGAGAGGTTGCTGTCAACCTGTGTTCCTAGATCTCTTATAACACCTTCTGTGTTCAGTGGACTACCGTCAATGTGATAATTCATGGGAACTGGGATTTTCCCAAAGGGGACGATGACACATTTTTTGGCATTGAGCTTAAGCCTATGGTTCTGACACCAGTCGTTGGTCTCAGTGAGGCCTTTCTGTAGGATGTCAACATTATTTGGGGAGTTAATAATGGCTCCCAACTTGCAATCATCTGCAGACTTTTGTCAGCCAGAGCACCTTCATGTTGGCTTGGATTTCTGAGAAGTAGATACCAAACAGGAGAGGACCCAAGACCAATCCCTGTGGGACTCCACTCATGACTGGTCGGCAGTCTGACTTGGAGTCAGCTACTTTCACATTGTGTGTTCTATCTGTGAGACAGTTTGCAACCCACCTAGTTATATAGCTTAGTGAGTTTTTCTATGATTCCTGAGTGAGGGATGGTATCAAAGGCCTTGGCCAAATCAAGGTAGGCTGTATGAACTGCCTTACCTTCATCCACAGCTCTGGTGACTGACTCAAAGAAGTTGACCAGGTTGAGCAGGCATGATCTATTTCACAAAACCAAACTGTGTGGGATCCAGAGTTTGGAGATTCCTTATATCCTTCTTTATTAGGTCCATGATGATGTTGTTCCATAGCTTTGCATATCAGACTTGCCAGGCTAATGGGGCGATAGTTCCCAGGGTCTGTAGTCGCTCCTCCTTTGTGGAGAGGGATGACTATAGCAGTGCACTATTTGGTAGGGACAAAGCCTGAGGTGAGGCTTTGATTGAACAGGCCGCACAGGTGAGGTGCCAGTTCACTCTGTAGTTCATGTAGAACACAGCCAGGGATATTGTCAGGTTCCATAGAAGCTGTATTCTTGGCCTTGGATAGTGCTGTTTTAACCTATGCAGCAGTAATACTGGGTACCTGGCAATTTACTGTTATTGTGATTGGTCCTTTGTGGGGGAGAGAGTGGTAAAGTTGGCACTGAATCTGTCAGACAGTATATTGGCAATATCTGTTGGCTCGGTGTAGGAGGTATCATTGTGCAGTAGCTCGGAGAAAATCTGGGTATTGCTTTGGAGATTCTTTAAATAACTATAAAAGACCTTGTGGTTGTCTTTACTATCTGCTGCAATTCTGTTTTCATAGCTAGCTTTAAAGGATTTGATGAGGGAGCTCAACTTTTTGTTGCGGCTGATAAGGGAGTTTTTCCAGTCTTGGGACTTCACCTTTTTCTGCATCAGATTCCTCCTTCTGTTGTAGAGTATGTTTATGGCAGGGGACCACCAAATTGCCTTCCTTTTTTTGGAAGAGAGCGTCTTGGTTCTATTGGGTATGGTGAGATCCAAGCATTTGTGTACGTGCTCGTACAGTGCACTGGTGTATGATTCAGCAGTCATGCAACTATTCTCCATTTGCATGGATGCAATAAAGTTAGCCACCTCTGTTTTTAGGAGCCCAAAGTTAGCTTTGGAGATATTTTTCATGGTGGTTACCTTTGCTTGGGAATGGGAGGGATGTGGATTTCCAAGGTGATTAGTTTGTGGTTGGATCTAACCAGGGAGGATTTACTATTGGTGTATAGCAATGGTCGCCCATGTTAGTAATGACTAGGTCAAAGATGTTGCTACCTCTAGTGGGGGTAATAATGAGCTGGTCCAGGGCATTGGAATTAATGAATTTCAAGAAGCGTTGGGTAAGTGTATTGGCACATGAGTAGTTTCCCAGTTAATGGAGGGGTAGTTGAAGTCACCCGGTATGAGTGTTAGGTTGGACCCTAATATTCTCCAGGCTGCTTAGGAATGTGGAGTGTGAGTCTTGGGATATGGTTGGGGACCTATTACAGGCTATGACCTGAATTGCTGTCTTATCCAGTGTTAGCTGCACCTGAAGTATCTCTGATTTGTTATGTTGGGCTACCAGTCCGGAGGTGTGCACATCCTTTATGAATATGGAAACACCACCACCTTTGTAGCTTTGGTCCACATTCTGGAGCCGAAAGGTGTGGAATGAGTTATAGCCTGGTAGTGCAGGGGGTGCTTTCTGCTGCCTTGAACTAGGTCTCCATTACAGCAGAAATGTAGATGTTCTCCATTTTAAGGAGTGCTTCGAGTGAGTGCATTTTGAGATTTAGACTTCTAGCGTTGAGCAGCATGACCCTCAGATTGCATTTGTTTGTAGCTATTACGTTGGTAATTTGGTCTTTGGAACACCACCTAAAAAAGGCACTATAGGGGTGGCAAGAGACTTAGCCAGTATCTGGAAGCCCAGGGGTGACAGATGCAGGCCATCTTTGGCAAAGCATCGAGGTCTGTCAATCATGTCATCCCAGGCAGATACTGGATCCCCTTAGAATGACACCAGAAGCTTAGCCAATTGTTGAAATCAATCATTTTCTGCTTGTACTGTGGTATCATTCTGGGTGATGGTAGGATGCTGCTCAGGACTAGGGTCAAACCCACCTGGGCTGTCTAATCCAAGAGCTCTTTCTTGTCTCTTTTCATGTAGTCCAGGGAGGTATGTCTCAGGCCATTCACACCCACATGTACAGTGACAGAGTCATATTTGTACCTGTTGTTGAGGGACCTGATTGCTTGCGTTATGTGGTGGATCCTGGCACCTGACAGGCAGCTGACTGTTACTTTCACCTTATTCAACCTAGTGAGTGGGACATCAGTGTGCCTCACTATCAAGTCACCTATGACTAGTGTGCTGGGCATGCTGTTTTGCCTTAGGGGCTTTGGTTGAGTGGCACACTGTTTAGGAGAGTTATGTGTCTCGTGATTAGTGTTGTGTTGAGGTGCTTGAGTGCATTTTTGCCTTGGAGGTCTCTGCTGTTTGGGTAGATTTTTATTGAGAACCTCCGCGTAGGTGGGTGTGTGGTTTGTGTTTTTATGTGAAGGCAGTGCTGGTGTGTGTTCTGGAGGGCTATGTGTTCCATGTGGTGTGGTGCAAGTGGTGACCTTCTTCTCTTGACCAGTTATTCCGGTCTTGGCTGGAGAGTGCATGGTTTCCTATTTGGATATATAAGTGCATCTCTCACAAGTCTGAGTGTCGGGAGATAAGAGGAGAGGGTTGTTGGTGTATATAAGGCAGTTGCTGCACTGCCTCAGGATGCCCAAGTTCACCAGGTTAATAGGAGAAAGCACAGGGAACTGACCTTTAGACATGCCTGGAGGGGTGGGCATTAATAATAAGTACTGGAGCCATTTCCTTGTAGAACGTTTAGTTTAGACTAAGTCCTGTGTACTGACCTCAGAGCTTTTCTCTGGTTTTCGTATATCTCCTCTGTTCCCTTCCTTTTTTTGTGATTTGCTTAAGCACTAGCACTTTAAGCTTCTATTACATTAATTGATTAATTGCTAAACTAATTGAGCTTTGAAATTGTATATAAGTGCTTTAGCTCATTTATCAAACATTGAAGTCTGAAGAAGCGTCACTTGGACGTGAAAGCGCTCACTTTTTATGCAGATCTGCCACAATAAAGGTTTTTCGTTAAGGATATCTGGAGTTTGTGCCTTTGGTGTAACCTTGGAACTTTCTTGCCAAGTACCAAAATATATACTTATCAGCTGAGAAGCAAACTCAGTCAGAACACAAGGAGATTCTAGCAAAGTCTTTTTTTTTTTTTTTGTAAAGTGGAAAGGGAGAAAGGAGAAAGGAGAAACAGAAGATAATTCAAGGTTAAGGACCTAAGTGGGTTGGCCTTCTCAAATGTTCTCTCTGTATTAGGTAGAATGAGCTAATGACACTAGACTGGGATAGAGCTGAACAGATGGGACTGATAGGAGTGTCTGAAATCACCTATTCACTGACACATTAAAATCCTGTAACTGGGCTCCCACCAAAACTCTACCCCTGGACAATGCAGTTGAGTTCTTTAATTCCACATTCCTAACAATCCTAAACCATCTAGCTCCAATAAAAACAATTAGTGTAGATATTAATCCTGCCTCCTGGTTACTTAAAACCACTAAGGCCTTAGTAAAACAAAGGGACAAAGCATGGAAATCCCGATAATGACTTAAAACAGCCACAACTAGACAAACCTACCTAGAACTTAGAAATAAGCCTAAAAAGCAGGTTAGGCTAGACAAACAAAATTACTACTTAACCCTGCAAAATAAATATAGTAACAACCCACAGAAATTCTGAGCTACAGTGAATGGCATCCTCCAACTTGGAAAAAACACCACACCACCACCAAACATAGAAGGTGCCAACCTTGAGATAGTGTCTAGCTTTAACAACCATTTTACCTCCACCATACTTAAATTAATAAATGATACTAACCCCACCATCCCCCTACCAATGATCAAAACCAAACTTAATTCCACTCTCTTTTCACTCAAGCCAGTATCTACATCAACCAATAAAAACTACTTGCCAGACTGAAGTCAATCACCCTTGCTGTCGACAGCCTCCCAGCCAAATTCCTCCAGCTTGCATCTAGGGCCATATCCTACCCAGTCTCAATACTAATAAATAGATCCGTCAATGAGTGCTATGTTCCATCACTATGGAAAACCTCATATATCATTCCCCTTCATATGGGCGGCACCTCCACTGACCTATCCAACTACTGCCCCATTGCAGTTCTTTCACCCCTATGAAAAATCCTAGAAAGATGTATCCATCATCAACTCCTGTCCCATCTACTCTCCAACAACTTACTTTCACAAACTCAAGACATATTTCAACCTGGCCATAGCACCACCATTGCCCTCATTAACTTCACCAATACCGTAAACACATACAGAAACCAAGGGCGACATGTTTCTGCCACCTTCCTAGCTCTATCAAAGGCATTTGATACAGTTTCACACAATAAACTACTGTCCTCCCTTTCCAGACTGAACCTCGGTAATGCTACACTACAATGGTTCCATAGCTACCTAAGCTACCATTCCAATCTGTTAAATGGCACAACTTCCTTTCCTCCTCTCTCTCAGTCAAATGTGGTGTACCACAAGGTTCAGTACTTGGTCCCCTTCTATTCAATATCTTTACAAACCCACTCCACTTAGCAACCAGAAAGTCCAACATTATCCAATATGCAGATGACACTACCCTGATCTGCTCTGCACCCGATTTCCAGTTGCTACAAATACAAGGTCAATAATCATTCTCAGAAATAGAAAACTGGCTAAACAATTCACAGCTAATATTGAACCCTAAAAAAACACAACTAATGCTATTCATCCCAACAAAGACCTCTGACCGCACCTTCTCCATTCTTTCAGCCAATAAGACCCTCATAACTCCTGTTTCCGAGGCCAAACTACTAGGACTTACAATTGACCACCAACTTAAATTCAATAAACACATATCCCTAACCATCTCCAAAGTCCACAAAAAAACTAGGCTGCCTTTATCATAGCAACAAATTCCTAACCCCTGATTCCTGAACTGCCATAGCCAGAACTCATCTCCTATCAACCCTACTCTATGCATCCCCAGTATTAATACATCTAAATAAAACTGACCTTAACAAACTATCTACATGTTACAACAAATTAGACAAATTAGCCAGGTTTGCAACTAGTGCTAAATCACGCTCTTACCACTGCCAATCCCTACATAAACTACACTGGTTAGAATTCCCTAACCTGGTTCACTACCACCAACTCATTTTAGCCCATAAAATACGGTACCATCCTGACAAACCCCCTGTCCTAACAGGCCTACTAAACGTCTATAGTAATAAAAGGGAACTTCAGTCTAGTAACAAAGCCCTAGTAGAAGTCATTCCATGTAAAAATAGCTCAGGCGAATCTCTATTCCATTATGAAGTTGCAAAAATATGGAACACACTATCCCCACACCTCAGAAATCAAAACCACTCTACCACATTCATAAAACTCCTCAACTTACAACTCTATGAAAACCATTTATGTAACTGCAATGACCTTCCCTGAACCCACATCTACTGCACTGTTACTATCCATAGCCACCACTGCTGAACTGGTTTCCACAGCCTTACACTCTACCCTATGCAGATTTAACTCAATGTAATCACCTAGCATACTTTTCATCTTTTTTCTCCTCTTCTATAAACTTGATTGTATACACAGTGGATATAAAAAGTTTACACACCCCTGTTAAAATGCCAAGTTTTTGTGATATAAAAAAATGAGATCACAATAAACCATTTCAAAACTTTTCCCACCTTTAATGTGACTTATAACCTGTACAATTCAATTGAAAAACAAACAAATCTGTTAGGGGAAAATATAAAAAATAAAAAACATACAATACGCTGGTTACATAAGTGTGCACACCCTTAAACTAATACTTTGTTGTGTGTGCACACCCTTAAACTAATACTTTGCTGAAGCACCTTTTGAATTAATTACAGCATTCAGTCTTCTTGGGTAGGAGTCTATCAGCATGGCACATCTTGACTTGGCAATAGTTGCCCACGCTTCCTTGCAAAAGCACTCTAAATCTGTCAGATTGCAAGGGCATGTCTTGTGCACAGCTCTCTTCAGGTCACCCCACAGATTTTCTATTGGATTTAGCTCTGGGGTCTGGCTGGGCCATTCCAAAACTTTAATTTTCTTCTGATGAAGTCATTCTTTTTGTCGAATTTGGTGTATGCTTGGGGTTATTGTCGTGTTCAAAGATGAAATTCCTCTTCGTCTTCAGCTTTCTAGCAGATGCTTGAAGGTTTTGGGCCAAAAGTGACTGGTGTTTGGAACTGTTCATAATTCCCTCCACATTGACTAAAGTCCCAGTTCCATCTGAAGAAAAGCAACCCCAAAGCATGATACTGCCACCACCATGCTTCACCGTGGGGGTGGCGTTCTTTTGGTAAAGCAAAGTGTTTTTTTGCACCAAATGTACCTTTTGGAATTGTGGCCAAAAAGTTCAACCTTGGTCTCATCAGGCCATAACACATTTTTCCATATGCTTTTGGGAGACATGATATATTGTTTTGCAAATTATAGCCTGGCCTGAATGCCTTTCTGGGTAAGAAAAGGTTTCCGTCTTGCAACCCTACCCCATTGTCAGGACATATGGAGAATATGAGAGATTGTTGTCACGTAGTACACAACCAGTACTTGCCAGAAATTCTTGCAGCTCCTTCAGTGTTTCTGTAGATCTCTTGGCTGCCTCCCTGACCAGTTTTCATCTTGTCTTTTCATCAATTTTGGGGGGATGTCCAGTTCTTTGCAACATCACTGTTGTCCCATATTTTCTCCACTTTTTGTTGACTGACTGTGTTCCATGGTATATCCAATGCTGTGGAAATGTTTTTGTACCCTTCTCCTGACTGATACCTTTCAATGAGATCCCTTTGATGCTTTGTAAGGTCTCTGCAAACCATGACTTTTGCTGTAGCAGGCAACTGAGTAAATGTCAGGAAAATCCTACTAGGACAGCTGAACTTTATTTGAGGTTAATCAGAGTCTCTTTAATTGATGGAGGGTGTGTACCCAAGAAAACTGAATGATGTAATTAAATCAAAAGGTGCTTCAACAAAGTATTAGTTTAAGGGTGTGCACACACAACAAAGTATGAGTTTAAGGGTGTGCACACTTCTGCAACCAGCATATTGTACATTTTTTTATTTTTTATATTTTTCCCCTAACAGATGTGTTTGTTTTTCAATTGAATTGTACAGGTTATAAGTCATATTAAAGGTGGGAAACGTTTTGAAATTATTTATTGTGGTCTCATTATTTTATATCACAAAAACCTGGCATTTTAACAGGGGTGTGTAAACTTTTTATATCCACTGTATAATGTACTTAGGCTCACCTACATATCTTGTAAGAGTTTTTTTTTCTTCTAAATAACGTTATATAACCTTGTGGAGTCTTTCTCCCCATGACTCTGCTGAAAAAGGACAGACACCTGGTGTCCAGTCGGACAATCCTGGTAAACAAATGTTAATAAATAATAAATAAATAACTAGTGAAAAAAAAGCTTCTCTGAAACTTTCAAAATTTTAAATGTTTTCTGAGTTGCATTGCATTGCTTGACTTACCTTGCCCTAAATATTCAAGAACAGTTTAACAAAAAAATAAAATAAATAAATAAATATAGGGGCATGTCAACACCACCACCCAGTACATAATATCCTATTTCTGTGAAAAGAAATTGCTAGTGCTGAAGACATTTGTAGAAGCTCTGAGTCTGATGACATAAACAGTCACAGTTACCCCTCCTCCCCAAACAGCTCAACTCCTTCAGCTAAGGTCATCACTGAAACTAATCCACCAATCACAGAAGCAGTAGCAGTTAAAGGATTAAGGGAAAACCAGGAGGTTGGTCTGATTTCTTGTGGCTTTTCGCCAGTTTACGTTACGCACAGCGTTAATTGGTCAATTAAAGCATTTGAAACTGCCAGGGTAAAATAAAAAGAAACCATTCAAACTTATGATGAGCTGCAGATGGCATTCTGATACAGTCTCGATCAAGGCATTTTAATGCAACACAAGACTATTTTGTTCTATTTTTTTTTTCTTTTCAGTTTGGGTTGTGTTTTTCCCTGGGTCCTAGTGCCTGTCTGATACCTCCCCTTTGAAAAACTGTACTGACGTACGTACAGTCAGTACACTTCCTGATGTCCTTGCTTAGAGCTTTCTCTGACCACTGCTTGCAGCTGATTGCGGCACCAGTGGTTTATGCTGTGGGCTGACTATTTCACTTGGGATGACTTTGTAATTGCTGATTCTAGTCAGTGCCCTTTCCTTACTTTGAGAAAGTTTACCTGGCCTGCATACTGGCCACTCTTGTATATGATCCCGTGACTGTCTTTCTTTCTGAACCATGTCATGGGTACTATCAAGGCATTTGCCAGTCAGAAGTCTAGAATGGCCTCTTCTTCTTTATTCCTTCTGCCCCACCCATGTTGACCCAGGCAGTCCTCATGTTCTGCTCTGTCTGCCCCAATATGTCCATTAAAGTCAACCACTATCAACACCAATTCATGTTTCCTGCTTTATCTAGTAGGTCCTGCAATTGCTGTTTGAATGCATTCTTTTCCTCACTGTCACAACCCTGCTATGGGGCATAGTCTAAGATTATGAATACCACCCTACCATTAGGCTAGACTCTGATAGCCACGAGTCAGTCACTAATTCTGATTACACCCCTCACACAATTCCCACATCATTTCTAGCCTGTCCTCCTCCTGAGTAGTAGATTCTGGATCCCAAGCCAAGTGCCTTTGCTGCACTGCCCTTTCTTCTTGTCTCCTGGATACAAAAGATGCCCAGCCTCCTCCTTCCCATCCACTTCCAAGCTCCATCCTGTCAATGAATCCACATTGAGTGTAGCAATTCTTAGTTCATGTTTGGCAGATTGATTGGTTTTATGTCCAGCTTTCACTCAGCAGTGCTATCCTAGGTATCCCAAGCTGGTCTACTGGACACCAGCCAGCCAATAGCTTATTGATCCAGGACTGCTGGGCTTTAGAGCAGGCACACACTGACCAATAAGGAGACATACACTCCTCCAGCCTTTAGCATGTGTCCCTGGTATAGGTCAGAGTAGGCCGGATCCTCAACCCACTTATCACCAGCACATACACATGCCTATTTCGCGACATTAATCAACATAACCAAATCCCCGAGAGCCATATTTTACACTGTTGAGTGACTACCCTGTCACAGCATGCAGTTTGTGATACATATTCTCCTGTCATGATGATATGTGTAGCACAGTAGATACTCAAAGTGATTAGTCTATACAACTTTTCCACTATAAGGCACCATGTAGAGTCTGTGCTGCTGCTCTTGGGTGCATTTGAGATGGAAATACTCAGCATGTTATTTTTGGAGGTGGGAGGAAACCTGCAGAGACACATGGAGAACATGTAAACTCCAAACAGACATTGGCTGGAGGTCAGGATCAAGCTTGTACCTTGTGCATGGGAGGTAAAGACCTTAACCATTATGCTAACTGGTCTCCTTGAGGGAAAAGGAGGAACTCACCATAAAAGAAGTAAGAACAGCACTGAGGAAAATGAAGGCAGGGAAACTAGCAGGCTCAGATGAGGTCACAGCAGACATGATAAATATGTTGTGTGAGATGGGGAGAAATGGCTCCTAAGGGTACTCATAATAGTGTGAAGAGAAATGTATGTCCCAGATGACTGAATAATAAGCATACTAATGCCAGCGTTCAAAGGGGACATGCACAACTGTGGGCAGTACAGAGGTATCAAACTCCTGTCATATTGCATGAAAGTTCTGGAGAGGGTGATTGATAAATGAATATGTGGAATAGTAGAAAGTAAGATGGGAGACAAGTAGTTTGGATTCATGTCAGGATGCAGCACAACTGACATAGGTTTGACGTGCAACAGATAGTTGAGAAGAAGCTAGAGATGAGGAAAGAGTGAAACTGAGCATTCCTAGATTTGATGAAAGCATATGACAAGGTCCCAAGAAAGCTGATTTGGGCAGTCCTGCAGTGGTTCAAAGTCCCCGAAAGATTAATAGAATCAGTGCAAGCTATGTACCAGGATGCAATGACTGAAGTATGAACAGTGTTTGGCTTCACAGAGGGGTTCCTAGTGGGAGTGGGTGTGCATCAGAGTTCAGCTCTGAGCCCACTTCTGTTCATACCCATACCGGTGACGGAATACATTAGTAAACAGGTCAGAAGGAACAGATCAACAAAGTTGCTGTATGTAGACAATGTGGCATTAAAGGCAGAGACTCTGAGCAAGAACTTCAACAAAGGTTAGGGGGATGGAATTCAAAACTGAAGGCACATGACAGGTGTAATGGCAGTAAATGAGGAAAATCTGAAGAAGCTGAGAATTGAGGTAGAAGGGAAAATAGTGATTAACAGCATCAAGTATCTAGGAGGGTTGGATAAGAAGAAGGGAAGCCTGAATGAGGAGGTCAAAGCTAGACTCAGAGGGGCTGCAGCCAACTGGTACAGTGTGCCAGGTGTAGTATATGACAGACAAATGCCAAAGAAGCTGAAAAGTAATGTGTACAAAACAGTGGTGTGACCAGTACTACTGTACTGTACAGAGGCCTGGGCAGTAAAGACAGAGGATTTGAAGAAGCTAGAGGTGATGGAGGTGAAGTGCCCGAGACAAGTGGTAGGATGCAAACTGTGGGACAGATGAAGAAATGAGGGCATAAGAGCAGAAGTCAAAGTAGCTCCAGTTGCAGAAAAGGTTGAAGAGAACAGATTACCGTGGTTCAGATACATGTGCAGAAAAGCAGAAGACAATCTGGTAAAGAAGATTTGGGACAGAGAGGAAGAAGGCAAGAGAAAGCAAGGGTGTCTAGCAAAGAGGTGGATGGTTTGTGTGAGAGAAGACCTGCAACATTCAGGTGTAAGTGTTGAAGAAGGCAGGAGAATGTCATTGAATTGAGAGAGATGGTGACAGTTGACATGACAACCTGACCCCCTGTGGAAAATGGGAAATAGGGTCACTAGTCTAGTAAACATCTATGAGCCCCAAAGCAGAGGGAAAGCAACATAAAGAGGAGAAAAAAAACAGAAGGTAGTATATACTAAGAGGCAAGATAACCTCAAACAGAGCAGTAACAATATTCATGTTGATCTAAAACAAAGAACTTTAAGCAAAAAGGAAGAGAGATCTATGCAGGCTTTTAAAGAAAGGGTACAGAAAAAAATAAATAAAGCAGTGATAACAACTAACACTAAGGACTTCTGTTATAAGTTGCCTTTCTTAGAGAAGAATTATACACCAAGGCCCCTGTATATATTCTAGTAGAAGTGGAGGTTGTGCCTTTTACCTCACAACATGCTGTTCTTGAGAAAACTGCAAAATTGTCAGACCTGCAGGTAATTTTAAAAAATGGGTAGTGGGACAATGACACTTTGAGCAGAGCAAGGGGAAACTAGCTCGAGCTGCAGAAGAAGCTGTACAAGATGCTGCTACTTCTTACTTGTACTTTGAGGTTCACAATGGCTTGTTGTCCAGAGTAAATACAGACAGAAAGGAAGTAGCACACTGACTGTAGATTTTTAAACCACACAACTGAGTTTTTAGAGTTTGAAATGAATTAATCGAAAAATAACATACAGTTTTGAATATTAATGTGCAATATGATGATGTCATTATAAACACTAGCATTTATAAGAAGGAAGTTCAAGCGAACAGATACTTACATAAAAACAGTATTCACCCCCTCATATATTGAATGGTATTGTAAGAAGTCAATATTTATGTGCTAGTAGACTTAACACTGATAACAAGAGAGCATCTGATCAAATGAATGAAATGCTAACTGATTTTGTAGAAAGGTGGTATAATTATGAACTTTTACAGAACATTAAGGAAGAAGCTATAAGTAGTAGAGAAAGTAAGGCTAAACCGTATTTCTCTGTGAACAGTAATGTTGATGAGGTGATGAGTGCACATACTAATACCGCTGAGAAACCTAAATTATGGTATTTACCAACATACAGTAGACATACTGAAGCTGTAAAAAAATAATAATCAATAATTGGGGTATATTAAATGCTATGCCAGACCTTTAAGAAATTATAGCAGATAGACCTAAGTTTTCATACAGAAATTGTTCCAAATTGAAAAATTGATTATGTTATAAAGATATGAAAATGGATTCTCTAGATAGGTTGCATAATAGATATGTAATATTTCCCTGTCATAATTGCTCGTGCTGTATGGATATTTGCACAGATGACATTTTTATACACCCCACAATGGGTAGACAATATAGTTTTAAATGTTTCACATTATGTAATACTTTGTATATTATATACTTAGCCACATGCAAAAAAAAAATGCCTGAATTTTTATGTAGGTAAATCATCTAGGCAATTGAAAGCCATCGCTCAGATATTTGTAGAGGCATTATGACTATTGCCCTGGCTAAACATATTGTTGATAATAATTCTGAGTATGGTTTTATGTTTAGAGTTATTGAAGTACTGCATAAAAGTTTGAGGGGTGGTGTTATAAATAATAAATTAGAACTGAGAGAATATGAATGGATAATTAGATTACAGGCAATTGTTATACCAGGAGTTAACGCTACTCAATACAAAACCAGTTTTAAAACATAAACAACTTTGTCTTAGACTTAATTGCTTAATTCTGTTTTTACTATTTGTCAGGCTGGGTCTCATGACTGTTTTAAATGTCTTATTTAACAAGACATTAAATTTATTTTGTTTGTTAACACCGAAAAAGGACTTTTTCTGAAGGCTTTGTTATTGTGACTATTAAACATTTTAACATTAGCAGAGCCAGTCTTTTTGTGGATTTTACATACTGCCTAATGAGCTTCTGCTTTATTATGAAATTGATCTTGTTTGTTCCTGTTAGGCAGGGAAACTGGGGAAGGCGGAAACCCCATTTAAAAGTGTCACAGAATACTGCCAACTTGTAAGGGAGGCTGAAAGTGGTGATGTCCATAATACAGGAGCAGATGAAAGGAGTCTAAGCTACAGACCAAGAGGTGTGTAATAGAAATGCAAGAAACAGGGAATTCAAAGCTGGAAGTGAGGTGTTAGTTTTGATCGCCCCAGCGGAAAATATCTTTTACCTAAACTGCACACTTTGTTTGAAATAATAGAAAAGTACAGAATGAGGCAGACTGCTAAAGGAAGAAAAGAAGAGATACACCATAACAGTGGGCATGAAACCATTGGTTTCAGACGCTGAGTGGATAAAGCATTAAACTTAATAAGACTGGGCAGTTCACATTCTATATCCCACCTCAAAAGAATTGTTTGCTTAGTTACAACTATTTGTTCCCCAATATCACTGTCAAGGTACTCTGTAAGAAGTTTGTAAAAATCCGTTAACTTATGTTCCCAAAAATGCATTCATAATTTCCTCTCTTACCCATCAGATTGCCAACATTTATTTTCTACCTGAGGAAAAATCCTGTGAAATTTAACTGAGGTATAAAATACCTCTGCAGATTCTCCCATCTAAAAATCCAACGCTTTTTGGACTTTGTTGCATACCTGGGAGCTGTATAGATTTTTTGCCATTGTTCTTTTTTCATTTGTCTTTCTGTTCTGTTTTGCTGCTATTTCCTAACTTCTTTTGATTGATTTTTATAGTTTTCATGCGATATTTTACATGCCATACTAATTGTCTCTTAAATATTATAGCAATAACCCACGCCTGGGTGTGGGTAATGCTAAATTTACCCACGGTTGGCGTGGTTTGGTCGAGGCGAAGCCCGGACCAAACAAAGACAACCATGGGTAATTTTGGCATTACCCACACCCAGAAGTGGGTTATTGCTATTATACCATGACATTATTTAAGAAAAGAAACTATTACTTTTCTTAAATAATGGCATAGTATAATGCCTGTTTACTGCCCTTCCGCAGATGTCTGGTATCCGCGGCAGTTCTGATGTACTGCGCGACTGCGCAGTACATCAGAGCTCTGGGCAAAAGCAACGGAGAAAGCAAGATCTCCGTTGCTTTTTTTTAGTGTCTCGCTATGTTAAGTGAGTTTAACATAGCGAGACAGTTTTAAAATAAGCAACGGACATCTCCGTTGCTTATTTTAAAACTGTCTCGCTATGTTAAACTCATTTAACATAGCGACACTCAAAAGCAAGGGAGATCGTGCTTTCTCCGTTGCTTTTCTTTAAACACTGCCTCGCTATGTTAAATGGGTTTAACATAGTGAGACAGCTTTAAAATAAGCAACGGAGATCTCCGTTGCTTATTTTAAAGCTGTCTCGCTATGTTAAACCCATTTAACATAGCGAGACAGTGTTTAAAAAAAACGAGTTATACTAATGGAAAAAAGTCCGGGCGACCGGACCTTTTTCCATTAGTATAACTCGATTTACAACGGGTACGCTGGCCAATCAGCGTGCACGTTTTGGGGGGATCATGGTATAATATCTTGTACTCTATACTCAGCTAAAAACTACATTAAATAGTAAGCTTAAGACACAAGGCAACAATCATTTTCTGTTAATAAAAATTGCAATTCCAAATAAAAAAAAAACGTACTAATTTGTACTTGTTTTTATTTTCCTGCAGTATTTCACCATCTTTTTAGAATAAATGAAAATGAAAGGGTTTTCAAAGTCCATTTTGCTGCTGTATCTGGTAATTGCACTTATGATTTCTGGCACACATACTAGAGAAGGACAAATCCACAGGCCCTACACAATGCAAAGCAAGGATTCTTCACTACCAGCAATCCCAGGCAAGTACTGTTCTTACTTCTTTAGTTACCTTATATCATAGGCCTTTGCATGTGTATTCTTACTAATTTGTTTTATTTAAATGACGGATACTGTTTTAATTTTATTCATACTACATATACTATATGTCACTGTGGCGAGTTTTCAAATGCTGATTTTGCTTTCTATTTAACAAAGAAATTGTATAGGTGGCTGCAGGTCTAGGAATTCCATTATATTTTCTATATGAATATCATGCAGTAATATTTAGGTCAATATTAGTAAAATGTGAGCCACGCAGTAAAATCTTAATCACACATATTATTTTAGAGAAGACATCCAAAGGAACCACTTGATGATCAAAATCAGCTGCCTGAATTTAGTTTCACCAAGAACAACTAACTTGAATTTAGTTGTCTGAATCTGATTACAGTGTTCTGATATCACTCTGGCTGTAATGATTTAGATCCTAAAAAGATCTAAAGAGTTACAACATTTACTTAAGATGGCTTGAGGGTAACTTCATATCACTGAAGTCTAAGGTTTGCTTATTATGCAAAGTTATAGGCTTCTGATTCCAAAGTGCAGATGAAAGCTGCACTTTCCAGCTGCAGCCCTCCTGAATAACAATTTCTTAACCCTGAGACTGGTGCAGTTGCATGCTAAAGCATACAGTCATATCATGTTGAATGTATCTGATCTTGGAAGCTAAGCAGGTCCAGGACCAGTTAGTATATGGATGAGAAATTTCTGTAGTTAGTAATAAAACACACCCTGGTGTTGCTGCTGTGTCTCAGCGTGCCATAGGCTATTTTGTTTGAAGGTATATTTAGGCATTATTTTTTTTATCCTACTTTGAGGTAGGTGAATTTTGATGCTTTATTTTAGAGTTTGCTTCCATGAAATCACCCTGAACAGTTCCAGATCTATAATAAATGTCCCGCTATAATAAAATAATATGATAACTAACAGCATCAGTAAATGAATTTGCTTTAGCATGCTCTGTCTTCTTCACAGAGTATTGTTCTTAATTATTGGGGCAGCTCTTCAGGGGTTCTGTAGTAGATGTTTGATAAATACAGAAGCATGAATTGCTCACCTGTAAAACGAAGACCACTAAAGTATTGTGTAAGGTATTTATTTTTATTATTTTATTAAATATTTTGATTACAATCTTTTTATGCCAAGGCAGAATTTTTGTGAAAATTTGTTGAGTACCTCTCCTTCAGAGTCCTTCATTTAAAATAAAACTGTGCCACAACTGACACAAGGAATACAACCCTTATAGAGTTCAAACTCTTTCTTCATGTTTGTGCCATCTCACTGCTGGCATATATAAGCAATGGGGTGAGTAGGACGTACTAACCCCACGTGCAGGCTGCAGGGGGGACATGCCTCCCTGGAAGAACATTTCAAAGGAAGGATGTCCAACTGTGTCTGTGTGTGCAGCTGATTGAGGAGCTAGTCTCCTTGATATGATGCAGAACTGAACATTTCAGTGAGATTGGTGAGTGAGATGTTAGATCACAAGATAGTTCTTATCAACATTGCCACAAAAGAAATGTACTAAACTCAATTTTGAGTGTGTGTGTGTGTGTGTGTGTGTGTGTGTGTGTGTGTGTGTGTGTGTGTGTGTGTGTGTGTGTGTGTGTGTGTGTATGTATGATTATATCATCTGATGTTGAAAAACAGAAACAACAAACATCTTAACTCTAAACAAAAAAAGCCTGTGAGGGTGCATGTGATTGTTTTTGGTTTAGGGTTAGAGTAAGGGTTAGGTAAGGATGTAAATTTAATGTTGCACATGTATGATGGTTTATGTGAAGCGTGTGTGTGTGTGTGTGTGTGTGTGTGTGTATGTGCATATGCATGTGTGCACATGTGTATGTGTCTGTGTTTGTCTTATGTTGTGGTGCTGTTAGGGAAAGAGGTTTTCATTAGGTAAGAGCTGGGGATTATGGACCATGATAGGATTAGGGTTAGCAGATATGAGTCATGTGATATATGGTCGAGATGAAGCCCCTCTATCCATCTTTATTCATGTGTGTTAACTCTAACCCTTGCCTTGCCACTGTAAGCCCTGAAGCTGCAATGTTTCTATATTGTTGAAAGGTCCTTTACTTCATTAGCCAGTTGTGCAGTCACAGCAAGATTAGGAAGGAATGAAGTAATTTATTAATGGATTCTAAATCATACTTAACTTTAGAATCCTTCCTCAATCAGTTCATTGCAGTTAGGAATGAAGCAATTTAGTAATGGATTCTGAATCATACTTAGCTTTAGAATCCTTCCTCAATCACTTCATTACAGTCCAGGCCAAGTACTTTCTACAAAGGAAGATGATTCATGAGGTGAGTAGCGAGTGATGGAATTTAACAGTAATTACTACAGAAATGAAGCATAGGGACAAAGTCTGGCACTTACCAAAGCAAACAGATGACAAAGAACTCCTGAGTGATTATTCTAATCCAGGAAAAGAGTGAAGAAAAATAATTCACATAGTATAACTCCTGTACTGCAGGAACAGACAGGTAACTGTTCATAGACCTCAAGGTTTTTCTGCCAAAATCTCAGATACTTATCTGGAAGGGTTAAGAAATCCAGCAACCCCAGCAAGTCATGGTCTGTAACAATCCCATTACAGATAGCAGAAGAAAACATGAGACTTTCTGCCTTTACTGCTGCAGACCACACTGATCATTCTGTCCCTACTGTCTAGAGCACTTGTTCACACAGTGCAGCCCTTAATAACTCTCCTTTCTTAAAAAAAAAAAAAAAAAAAAAAAGTTCACTGGAAGCAAAGTTGCACAGTTCCTTGATAAAACTACACTGAGTATCTCCTGTAGTTACTGGTCATTTTACTTTATTTTTTTTAGAGTCAAGTAATTTTTAGTACAGTCCATAAAAAGTCTTTTGGCTTGTCCTGGTTAGGGGTCACCACAGCGGAACTCCGGTCCACTCATGATTGGCAGTGGATTTTTAAGGTGCCGAGTTGCCAGCCTGATGCCAACCTTCAATGAAGGCACGCCCATTCACACTTGCACCTACCTGCATATCTTTAGCGTTATTCAACCATGGGGAGGACATGCAGACTCCACACAGAAGGTGCTCCTGCCGAGAATCGAATGGGAGAACCTATTACTGTGAGACGACAACGCTAACCGCTGCACCACCATGGCCAGTCCCTCTAAGACATATTTAACAAATTTACAATAAGGGGTTCTTTCCCCATGATTTATAAATAACCCTTGTTATCACCACTATCAAAGACATGATCATTCACTGTCTTAAACAACTACTGACCAGTTTCATTGCTGTCATCTCTGGTCATTCTCTTAGAATGGGTATAGTGCAGGTATCCAAAGTTGATTTACAAAATATTAATGATTTTATGAACAAATCTAAGTCCAAAGTTGAATATACTTTCAAATTCACTGTGTACATGTAAGCTGAAAAGAAACTAGGCTGGTACTCGAATTTGATGTGTAAAATATTCTGAAGTGTCCCATCCAGTCTATGTTGCAGCCACTTTCCTTTCATGTATTAATCGTGTGTATAACTTTTTTTTCGTAACTGTACACATTTTACATTCTTGACTATAGTGCAGTGGAACTTGTCTATAGAAAAATCCAGACTACAGAGATGGTGGAGCCCACTCAGCTGTTGTAGATGTGTTATGAAAAATATAGAGTATGGCATAGTTTTATTCATGTATTAGTACAGCCATATATTGCACCACATGCATTGTTAAGGTGCTAAACTGGATTGCAACTGAGACTGTGTCTATAACTCAATAAGGAATGTACTGGCAGCTGTTTAAGAAATGGTCTGCAAAATATGAAATATTAGTCTTATGTACTGCAGTGTTTACATAACTATGTATATTTTGAATTTCTGGCCAACATAAAATGGAACTTGTTTGTCGGATGTATAAACTGTAGTAATCACGTTTCTCTGTCATACACAGTTACTGCAATATTAAGACTGGTTTCTGAAAAGTGGCAAAATGAGGCATATTGTCATTAATATATCAGTATATGCATATTATACACCACATTAAGTATATTAGTGATGTAAAACTGTATGGTGTATTCCCAAAACTACAAACAAGGCTGTGTTTTCTGACATATGAATTGAGAATCATATAAGCAGTACTTTGTGAAGTGTTCTGTGAACTATGGACTACCAATTATATTTACATCCAATGTTATTAATGGGAAAGAGGTTTACAACATTCAAAACCTGCTGGGAGACTGTAGCAGAAAAAAATTATTCCCTACTACTGGGGCCACAGTGCAAAAATGCAGACATAATACCAACTATTTATCTTTGCATTTATGCATAGTGCCAGTTTTTCTAGAGATGCAAGAATACTTCCATGTTGTGTGACAGTATTGCATGGTGCATGTGAAAACATGCACAAGGAGAAAAATGCTGGCACACATACCTGTATATTCTGTGCTCAGTTTGGAATATAATTTCATATTTTTGTAACTATGTCCAAAACGTACCATCTGGAAGGCAATTCTGTTTAGTCATATTCTTCTTCTGGCTTTTCCTGGTTAGGGGTCACCACAGCAGATCACCTGTCTGCTCATGATTAGCAGTGGAGTTTTACAGTGTCGAGTTGCCAGCCCAGCACCCAACCTTCCACAGGAGGCACACATAAGCACACACTCACACCTAGGGCCAGTTTAGAGTGTCCAATCCACCTACAACATGTCTTTGGGATGTGGGAGGAAACCAAAGCACCCAGAGGAAACCCATGTGACCACAGTGAGGACATGCAGATCTGCACAGAAGGCACCCCAGCCGAGGATCAAACCAGAGAACCTCTTGCTGTGAGGCAGCAACACTAACTGCTGCACTACCGTGGCTGCCCAATTCTGTTTAGTCATATGAAAGCAAATAAATGGATGAACCTTGTTGCTGTTGATATCACAAATCTTTGAGGTAAAGGTAATGAGACTGTTGTTTTAAAATTTTTCTGTAGCATTTCACAGAGGACTATAAGTAGACATGGCTTTAGTTGGGGGCTTCACCTCACCAACCTTCCCATCTGGTCTCCCAGTTACCTAGTTACCTATCATACCTTTCCTCTCAAAATCACACTGGACCAAGTTGGTTTTTTTTGGACTTTCTAGAAAAAAAATGTGGATCCTGGCAATATCCTGGATGTCTGCTAAGAAATATTAATTCTCATCTAGCAAAACCTCTCCAACAACTCTTCAGGCCGAGTTTCTCAACTCATGGTGGGAGAAGAGCTATTGTGGTACCTTTGCATACTGTGAATTATTGGTTTATTAGTCACTCTAGTATTATTTGCATGGCTGTGAAACATATTATGGCAAGCTAATAAATAATAGCACAGTGACCCTAAACCCCTGAATACTCACCAGTGGCTTCATAAAATGCAAATCATGCCTGCTCAGTCTATTTGAACTCTTCAAAAGGGTTACCAAAATCATGGATGAATGGCATACAGTCCACACTGCCTAGCTGGACCTTGCTAAAGCCTTTGCAGTATCCTGCATGCTGAACATATTGAGAAACTCAGCTTAACATTAGCACATATAATTTCACTAGATATAGGGGCTAACTGGTTGTCTGGTACAAGTCATAAGGTTAAAGTTAAGGTTGGAAGTGTTAGCTGTACACAGAAGAACATCACCAGTGGTGTTCCACTGGAATCTGTCCTGGGTCTCCTCTTGTTTGGTCCTTTTTGGCATGTACTCCTCTGATTTGAAAGTTGATAACAGGGGACTATGTCTAATCAAATTTGCTAATGAGTGTAAACTGGAAACAGTTATTATATACCATTGTTATACTCAGTTCTGATGCAAAGGATGGAACAAACAAATGTTTGGAGTATCAGTCACAAATTTACTTTCAATGCCAAGAAATGTAGCATAGTTTCCTTGGGTAAATACAGCATCACCACCACATACCATATAGTAATAGTCCACTTAAATCTGACACAGTTATCAGTGACTTGGGTACTTATATTGTTAGCAAGCTCTTCTTTGACTGCCATGATGTCTCTTTATTAGTTAGAAAACCCTTCTACCATGCACAATTTATCATTCATGATATTTTCTTAAGCTCCAAAAAAGTTATAGCCTCACTTTTTAACACGTTTATTGAATTATCACCTAAGACATAGGCACATATACATTTATATAAAATAAAACAAACCGTGTTACCATGTTCACAGTTAAAACATTTTACATCACATGTATTCTTGTATACATTTATTAGCAATCCAGCAATACATAAATTGATTAATTCCTGCCTTCCCTTAAACATCACTCTTCCTACAAAACATTATTTTGTATGTATTTTCCCCAGTTTTGTTCCTACCCTTTACTAAAGATCCCACTTCCAATTCTTTTATCTCTGTTACAATATTCACTATTTTAAATACAGTTGATTTAGACTTTGATTTCCATTTTCTAGCAATTGCTTTTTTGGCAGCCAACAGAATTAAACTTAACAAGGCCTTATTATGTCTAGGCAATTCAGATTCTGTATCCTAGCTTAAAAAAATCATTTTCTTATGTACATCCATTTGGTCATCCACTATATTTCTGACAAGAATACTCTGTAGGGAATTTGTAAAGTCTACCAACTCATTACACTCTCAAAACATATGTTCCCAGTTACCTTTTTCTTCCCCGTCACACCTCCAGCATTACCATCTACCTGACGAAGAATTCTTTGGAGACTGCTTGGGTTATAAAAATACCTATGCAAACACTTCCCAGTGAAAATCCTAAATCTTCTAGACTTTGTTGCATATTTGGGAGCATACTTCTCAACCTCTCAGAGCAAGAAATCTGGATAAAGCCTAAAATAATGGGATGACAAAAGCCCAAAAATAGAGGCAGATTTTAAATATTGCTCTTGTAAACTTCAAATGTTAACAGAATAACAGGATTTGTGTTAGCATGCATTGTCTTGAAGGATATGAAGTCTGAAACTCAAATGTATGCCATTATTTAGTGACTTCAATGCTCAGTGATTTACCAGAAAGCCATAAATATTATGAGGAACAGACAAAAATATGAGGCAAATATCTGGGCTTTCTGCAAAAATATGGACAGTTGAGAGGTATGTTGCGGAGCCATAGATACAAAGAAGTTATAGTCCCACTTTCTTCCTCTTTATTAAGCCCATTATTGAATATAGTTCCCCCTTTGGCATATACCTTGCAAAGTGTGTAAGCCAGGGTTGACCAACAGGTGTCTCTAGGGCCACAATCCAGCCTACCAAAGCATTTTATCTGGCCTTCAATATGTTCTGCAAAATTCTGTTTTGAATGGACAGATACATGTTAGACATGGTAATGTGCCCCCCAAAACCTTGCCAAGTATGGTAAGTGGCCCATGAACTATACGTTAACTGGCTCCTGAGCCAAAGCAATGAACAGCCCTGGTCTAAACCAACTCATGGGAGCTTGGTGTTTCCTCACCAAAAAGATCTCATGTCTTAGTATATCCCAGCTATCCCACTAATTATCCTGTATAGGTTCTTGGGGGGGGGGGGTGCAGTTTAACCTTCCATGCTAAGAATGACCCCACATTCTTTGAACTATTTCAACAAAACAGAATAAGTGGTAAAGCAAACACTTGCTCTAGACACCTAAACATTTACCACAATAGTAGCAATACCAGGTAGTTTCACAGGTGCCTAGTCCAATGCATATCCCATTTCTGGAATAGGCTATCATTATATCTCAGGCAGAGAACTTTTATTTTATTTTATTTTATTTTGTTTTGTTTGCAAGGATAGTCACATTGGGAAGTACCCCTTTTTGTTGGACACTGAGATAAAAGCATTCAAAGATATATATAGAGAGGTATAGCATAGGAAGTCTTATACAATTGATGTAGAGAAATACAACAGAGAGCTTTTCTGCAATCACAGTAAAAGTATGGTGTACTTCTCTGGCAGCTTTTAAAAACAGTCAGAATGAACAAATGGGTGATTGTAAATTTTCACCTGGGACATATGGGGAATGTCTGCTTAATGGTGGATACTATTAATCTCCCACCAACATTAGGTGACATGGCTGAGTTTTTCAATAGTCTTCTTGGGTATATGCTTGGTAAGAACCAATGAACCTATGACTAAAGAAGTAACACAGAAACTGCCATTGTCCTGAGTCCACTTCAATGATGAAAAACATTTGTTAGGGTCAGCAGACTGACCTGGTTACTAAATAAATAAATACAATCAGCCAACTCAACCTCATTGTCACTGGTGCGGTTGGACCCACTATATATTATGGACCAGTCTCTACACAGATCATTGACTAAAGTCACCTCATCCAAGCACACATTCAGTGATTAACAGCATAGCTTAGTAAGTTAAGGCAAAGAGCTAAAATAAGTATTCATTGACCTGGCTGTGATTCACATAATGTGCATATGGATATATGTCTCCCTGAACATGTAATCTGATCACATGAATGCCTCTGCATCCTTCCTGAAGGGGAGTACTTGTGCTTAGTCTGTCTGTACATGTTAATAAAAAGCATCATGATGGCTGAGTGGCTTTTGTCTTACAGGTCCATGATCTGGCATGTATTCCTGACCTCTGGTTACTGTCCTATCTGGAATTTGTATGCTCTCACTATGTCTGTGTGTGGTTTCTTATACTGCCTAAAAACACGGTGTCTGTTCTGATGCATTCATAGCATGAAAGGTTAAACAGACCCTATATAGTGCAGTCACCCTTGTCCTTGAACCATGGGTCATGTCTGAAAATGATCCAATTCACTTACCTGGCTAACAAATAAATAAATAAATAAATAAATAAAATAATCAAATGGCAAATGACTGTAGGATTGGTAGCATCCAAAGTGATTTTTTTTTTCAATCCATCCATTGGATGTTCTTTAATCTACAGCCATAACAATCCCTTTTACTACTTTATATTCTTAACTTCTGTCATTACACAGTGACATTATCAGTGTCTCACTGTTCTTCACTTACTCACACATAGGCCAAACATTCAAATGCTTTTGCAATCTCCTTTTGATCACCCGATGAACCCATTATAAAACTTGATTTGACTAGTTAAATACTGTGTTCTTTCATTTCTATTTTGGGCATACCTCATGGTAATCCCTAATATCCACCCTCCAGCATGGAGAGCAGGCTGTTGCCTGTTTAATCTATTCTCCCTTAGCCATTTCTCTAATAATCCAGTGATACTCTTGAATACAGATTGCTAGTGTTTATATAAATATCTTGCTTCTGTGAAGGTGAGTGAGTCTAATTTATACACATGTTGTTGGGAAGAGCATTAAGATAAAGATTGTACCCTGCATTCCTCTGAAAAGGATGTCTTGCACCCCTAGTAATATAACACATATTCTCAAATCAAATGAGTACTGTAGGTAAGCTGAGGATTGGTTTCTGAACAGACTGCTTGGGCTGATCTCCTAAAGTCAGCAGTATTAGTGGTAAACTGGAGTGCTGCGTTTCTACTGCAAACTTTGGTGCCATTTTAATATGTTTAAGTAATACTCCATCTAAGACTAAAGGCAACATAAGCAATCTTGCTGGCTACTTGAAATAACTTTACAATATCAGGTACTGACTGTTATTTGCATGGATGTTTACATTTAGATCATTTATATACTCTGAACTATATAATCTGCTAATGGTGGTTTACCTAAGTACTTTATCAGAAACTATATTAATTTTATGCTTTGTGACTAGATTTTTTATTTATTTATTTATTTTTTTGCTGTCTTACCTCACTAACTATCAGGATCCCCTTTCTCATTCATTCCCCTGGAAAGTAAGAACCCTGCAGCCTATTTGTTCCTTCCAGGATTGGACCTGTCTCTCCAAGTATTCAATCACCCAATGATTTTTAATGATAACATCAAACAAAATCAGTCACACAGCTTAAGACTGAATAAAGCAGCTGGTGTGTCAAAGGATGCAAATCTTTTTTCTTCAGGTTGTCAAAGTTGAAAGTGCATGGATTTATCAGCCAAACTACACACCTTGAGAATGATACAGTAGAACCCTGGTGGATATCTAGCCACTTAGTATAGCAGATTAAGGCAATGAGTTGCTGATGAAGTTTGTCATGAAGAACTACATTTAATTTCTTCAATCTCCATTTGTCGAGTATGTGACTGAACAAATCATTTAACACGACAGTGGTCCTGAGACTCCACTGAAATAAATATGTGGGGGGTTATGTAGCCCATAAGTAACTAACTAACTTATTTACAAACTAATGTCATATATAAATATAGAAACTGCCATTACAAATAACCTTGGGTGTAGCATTTGAGCCATACTGGTTGTTTTACTTTTTAAAAAAAAGTATATTTTGCCTTGTTAGACTGCATTACTCCTGAATTATTATTATTTTTTTTATAATCTAAATTCAGAATGCATACACTACTACTATTATTTTAGACTTTCATACTGTTGTTTATTCAATATTCTTCTGTACTTATTTGTCTGGGTGAATTTAGGTTCATTACGCAATATATTGCTGAACATTTTACTAATGTATTCATTTTTGTGAATATTCAATTCTGGTGAGGTGCTGAGAGCTCTTAAAAATCTATACAAAATAAATAAAAAATGTAATTTCTTGCCTTTACCTTTCCTTGTACTGAATGCAATGAATTTAAATTAATTTAACTCTTTTTTTTTTTTAGACAGCAAATGCAAAAACATGCCTCTGGACCTTGTTTTCATCATTGACAGCTCACGAAGTGTGCGTCCTACTGATTATGAGAAAGTAAAAGAGTTTGTTATCAACATTCTCTCATTTCTGGATGTTGGATTGGATGCTACCAGAGTAGGCCTCATCCAATATGGCAGCACAGTTCAACATGAATTTTCTCTGAAGACCTACATGAAAAAGGCTGACATACACAGGGCAGTTAGGGGAATGACTCATATGGCTTCTGGCACAATGACTGGATTGGCTCTACAGTACATAAGGAATGTTGCATTCACAGAAGCTGAGGGAGCCCGTCCATTAGATATGCATGTCCCAAGGGTTGCAATGATAGTAACAGATGGAAGGCCTCAGGACACAGTAGAAGAAATAGCAGCAAAGACCCGAAACTCTGGCATTATAATATTTGCCATTGGTGTTGGAAGAGTGGACATGAAGACACTGAAGGCTATCGGGAGTGAACCCCATGAGGACCATGTTTCCTTAGTGGCCAATTTCAGCCAGATTGAAACACTTATCTCAGTGTTCCAGACAAAATTTTGTGGTAAGACTAGAACTAATTTCCTGATTTAACCCATGCATTAAATGGTAGAGAAGCTGGGCTGAAGGTACGTCATATCAGGAATCTGAATTCTTATTCTGATTGTATAAGTCTTTATTTTCAAAGTTTTAGAAGTGAAACTTGGCTTAGTTGTTTATCTTAAATAGGAGGATTCAGTTTTCAAATACCTTAATGTTCTTTTTGCAGTAGCTGCCACATTTTCTACATTATATGAGACCCATTTCCACAAACCTTTAAAAATCCTGTTTTACATGAATAATCATTCATTTAAAGAAATTTGTCTGTCAGCGAGGAAGCCATGTGTCCTTTTAATAGATAGGCCGTATAAACTAAATACTTATTTTTTGTCATTTTACATTTTTCACTGTTGTCAGATCTATAGTCTAAGATCATTACTAGAACTCAAGAAGCAGAAAGACAGTGAGTAAAACAAATTAGTGTATGGATCAGTTCTCATATTGCTTAGGAAACATGTTGCTGTATATGGTAGTCAGGAACTGCTGGACCTCTGATGTGGCCAAACATGAAACATGCATTAAAAAAAACAAAAATCAAGGCATGGCCATTACTTAGAAATAGTGATCTATTTATACAAATGTGCATAACAGTTACCAGAAGAATCATACTGCACTGAGTCCATCCAATTCTCCTAATTAGGTCAACAAAAGGAGGAAAAAGTGCTGAAATGTTCACCAATAAACCAAAAAGAGCACTAGGGTAGCCATTTCTACTGATACAAAGTTTATTGTAGCACAAACAATGTTACCAGCAACAACACCACATAAACGCTGACAGACAGTATGTTTTCTTCATTGGTATCATCGACTTCATCAGATAACAAATACATCAAAATGACCTTTAATATATACTTTTCCCTATAAACCATAATTGAATAAATTACCTAATTGTGTCTAATAATAAAATATATTGCTAGAAACTAATGTATTACATATATGTGTGTGTTAAAATGAAAGACACATTTAATTGCATTCTATTTCCATTAAGTCATATAACTATTTCGTTTCAACTTAAAAATAATATTAAAGCAGTTAAATGTTAAAAAACATCCAATAACATCCTTCAAAGTGAGCAGAAATGGCGACTATCAAATGTTCCATCTGTAAAGGCACCCTTCATTCAGAGCTCAGACCTCATAACAGCCAGGGTGCACTGCTATTCACCAGTACCATGTTCTCTGGTGGGTGTTGTTGCATATTTGTAACACTTTTGCTAAATATGGTACCTGTGTCTTAGTCTAAGTTGAAAACAGGATAACAATATAGGTGGTCTTTTCTATAGGTTTTAAGTAGGTAGATTATTGTTATATCTGGGTACATGCAGTCAAGAAAATAATCTAGAATGTACCTGGCTATTTGTAGGTGCGTGTGTGTGTGTGTGTGGGGGGGGGTATACAATCTGTTCTGTTATCATCACTGGCATCAACCACCTTTTGCCATTTTTACATGGAGTTCAGGTCTCATATCAACTATTCATCTCAGACACTTTATCTCCATCATCTCAAGCTTCTTTAGCTGTTCAGCCTTCACTGCCCAGGTTTCTGTACCACACAGTAGTACTGGTCACACCACAGATTTGTACTTCTTGCTTTCAGATTCTTTGGTACTTCTCTGTTATGAGTACTCCTTAGACTTCATGCTACTTTCTTGCATTACCTCTGATTCTAACTTTTTTAAACACCTTTGTTAAACTATCATTTAAGATGTAGGGTCACATACATTAATAGAAAAGAAAATAAACCATATAAACATTTTTCCATTTACATATATCATACATTACATATGTCTTCTTGTTTTTTTATAACAACTGTCTTTCATGCCAACATTAAATAAATTGTTCAATTCCTGCTTTCCCTTAAACCTCACTCCTGTCCCTGAACATTATGCTGCATGCCTTGTTCCCACAAATTCCATTTATTTCTATGTAATTTGTTCATCTCCTTTTCTAAAGATCCCATTTCCACTAATTTTATCTCTTTTACAATATTCAGTACTTCAAACACAGTTGATTTAGATTTTGATTTCCATTTTTTAGTAATTGCTGTTTTGGCAGCCAACAGAATTAAATTTAATAAGGCCTTAATATGTCTAGGCAATTCAGATCCTGTGTCCTGACTCAGAAGAATCATTTCTTTAGTTACAGACATTTGCTCCCACAATATTTCTTGTATTCTGTACGTAATTGCTAAAATCTGCCAATTTATTACAATCCCAAAAACACATGTTCCTAATTATATATTTCTTCCCCATCACACCTGTAGTATTTGCAATCTGTCTGAGGAAAATATTTTTGAAGACTACTTGGGGTATAAAAATACCTATTTGAACACTTCCAGGCAAAAGTAGTAAACCCTCTTTACTTTGTTACATATCTGGGAGCCATATATATGTCCTCTCCTTCCACTGTTCCCTTGTAAATTGCTTTTTCAGTCTCTCTTCTTGATCTTTTCTAGTCTCCTCTGACTGATTCTTATAGTTATCATGAAATATTTTATATGCCCTACTAATTCTGCCATTTTATAATCAGCTTCTTTTCCAGATTCAACCAAAAGCTCTAACAGAGCAGATATTTCATTTAGGACTCCCATATCCCTTTTTCTTTGCCTGTCCTCTGATATCAATCCCTGATAGGTAAGTCAGTCTCTAACCTATAGTCCAAATGTCTTCTAGGCCTAGTGAATTTCTGTGAACATCTTGATTCCTTTGACAGTTTTCTCCAGTAAATTACAGCCACCCCTTGCCTATTTTTGTATGATTACTTGCAGTCATCCCTACTGGCAAAATCTCCTTTATCCATTGCACTGTTGATTTAGTTCTTAGAAAGCTTTCTGCAACTTTATGAATACAATATTTTGTATGGCTGTTATTATCCTCAAGAATCTGCATGCAGAATCCCACTCTCTTTTTATTCCTTGAATCCCCCCCCCCGCAGCTTCATTATCATCCATTTCTACTTTGAATTACAAACTTCTTCTTGTGTTATGTATATGAGCCTTAACTGTGTAGCTCTAAAATATCCCTTCAAATCAGGTGATTCTAAACTACCTTCTTTTATTGAGAGGATCAATTTATCCCACTTACCGCTGTGGCGACCCCTAACCGGGAAAAGCCGAAAGACACAACAACAACAACAACAACCTTCCTAAATAAATTAATTCAACTCTTTATTAATTATTATCCACAACTTCTCCTCTGGATGTTAAAAATATGCCTGAACTATAAATAAAACTAAAGGAACTAAAAACATTTTCATGGCTTGTATCTTACTATCCATATCCATAAATAACAGGTTCCAGTTTCTCAGTTTTTATATTATTGTTTGGTTAGTCTTTTCCCACATATCCTTTGTTTCCATAACAAGAGCCTCATACTCCTAAATACTTCTTATTATGTTGACATAAATATTGGTATTACTGAACCAGTTCATGACTGGGTACATAATTTACTGCTATTTACTGCTTGTTTTATCTTCATTCATTTTATATCCTGAAAAGGCTTGACGCTACTTAAAGAGTTTCCAGAACAATGAGATGTCCTTCTGTCGATTTATCAAGTACAAAATAATATCATCTGCAAATAAAGCTAACTTTTCTTGATTACTGCAACAATTGTTGATCGGTTCATAGTTAGGAACTAGGCTATTGGCCCTAGGGCCTATATAAGCCTAGCCAAAAAAGTACCCTGGCTTTCACCACCCAAGAAAATTATTTTCCTGTGTCCCTGTCGAGCAGAGCCACAGAAGTGATCCCCAGGGTGAATTTCCTATCTCCCATCCAATCATCAAGAATTTTGTTGAAGAGTGCTAATGAGGAGCTTTGTTTGATGTAGATAGGTAGTTTGTTCCAGAGTATGGGAAGTCTCTGGGACAGGAATCTATTCCTCCAGCATGTTCTGTTTATTGTGGTGACAAGGTTTAGGTCCCTAGAGTATGTAGCTCGGAGGGATTAGGATTTCCTTAAGTGGAGCATGTCCAACAGGTTTGGGTTTGACATAGCTTTGTATGTTAGGCAGAGATCGCCTCTGAGTAGGCAATATGCGACGGAGTAAAGCTGTAGTTTTTTGAGACTGTCTGCATAGGGCATCTGTTTGAGGCCGATAATCCTCTTTGTGAGGTATTTGGGAGGGTGGCCTAATGTTTAAGGTGTTTGCCTTACAAACACAAGGTACATGGTTTGAGTTTCACAAGGGATAACTGGCTAGGCTTAAAATAGCTCACAAGGGCAGTTAGCCTAGTACTAATCTATGAATCTATTTCTGTGGCCTTTCTAATTGTTGTAGATGTCTTGTGAGGTACATACCAAAAGGGGTGTTGTACTCTACAATGGGTCTAATGAGTGGCTAGTAGAGGGGAACAATGACCCCTTTTTTCCTGTATGAGAAACCTTTTGTGATGAGGTGTGCAACATAGAAGGATTTCCTGACTATTATGGCAATGTGATTATCAAAGGAGAGACTACAGTCCACCTGTGTCCCAAGGTCTCTTATCACACTTTCGGTGTTAAGTAGACTACCTTCTTTGTGGTAGTTCATGGGTACAGAGTTTTTACCAAAAGGGATGACAATGCACTTTTTGGCATTGAGCTTGAGGCCATGGCTTTGACACCAGGCATCTGTCTCAGTGAGGCCCTTTTCTAGGATGTCCACATCGTTAGGAGTTTCGATTATGGCTCCTAGTTTGCAGTCATCTGCGAACTTTGTTAACCAAAGACCTTCTGTGTTAACATGTACTTCTGAAAAGTAGATATCAAACAGGAGAGGACCCAGGACTGAACCCTGTGGTACTCCACTTGTCACTGGTCTGACGTCAGATATGGAGTCTGCTACTTTCACAGTGTGGGTTCTGTCAGTGAGCCATTTGGCAACCCATCTTGTGACATAGGCATTTATACCTAGTTTAGTGAGTTTATCTGTAATTCCAGTGGGGGATGGTGTTGAAAGCCTTGGTGAGATCTAGATAGGCTGTGTGAACCACCTTACCCTCATCTACAGCTTTGGTGACCACTTCAAAGAAGTCTGTCAGGTTTAGGAGACATGATCTGCCTTTTACAAACCCAAACTGGGTGGGGTCCAGGGTTTGGAGATTACCAATGTCATTGTTTAGAAGTTCCATGTTGATACATTCCATAGCCTTGCAGACCAGGCTCATCAGGCTAGTGGTGCAGTAGTTCCCAGCATCCATGATGGCTCCCCCTTTGTGGAGTGGGATAACTGTCGCTGTGTGCCATTCAGTGGGCACACAGCCTGATGTGAGGCTATGATTGAACATGGTACTTAGGTGGGGTGCCAGTTCGTTCTGTAGTTCATGTAGAATGCAGCCTGGGATGTTGTCAGTTCCCATGGATGCTGTGTTCTTGGCTTTGGAGAGCGTGTTTTTTACCTGTGCAGCCATGATTACAGGAACTTTGCATTCTTCCAGTATAGAGATGGGCCCTTTAGGGGGTGAGATGGGGGTAAAGTTATCACTGAACCTATTTGCCAGGATGTTGGCAATGTCAGTTGGTTCTCTATATTTAGTGCCGTTGTGCTGTAACTCAGAGCAGATCTGAGTGTTGCCACTGAGATTCTTGACATAGCTATAGAATGCTTTGTGGTTGTCTTTAGGATCAGTGATGATTTTGTTTTCGTAACTAGCTTTGGACGATTTTATGAGGGATCTCAGCTTTTTACTGAGGCTGACCAGGGAGTTCCTCCAATCATGGGATTTTACTCTTTTTTTGCAACAGTTTCTTCCTTCTGTTGTAGAGTTTGTTTATGGCAGGGGATCACCAGATCGGTTCCTTTTTTTGGAGGCTAGCATCTTGGTTCTGTTAGGGATTGCATGATCTATGCACTCGTGTAAGTGCTTATAAAGTGCATTTGTGTATGATTCAGCAGTTGTACCTCTATTGTCCATCTGCATGGGTGTCGTGAAGTTTGCTACTTCTGTCTTAAGAAGCATTGAAGTTGACTTTGGAGAAATTTTTTACGGTGGTTACCCTAATGGTGGATGGGGGCAGGATGTGGATGTCTAGGGTGATTAGCTTGTGGTCAGATCTGACCAACAAGGAATTGACCTCTGGTGTGGAGCACCAGTTGCCCATGTTGGTAATGACCAGGTCTAGGATATTGCTGTCCTTGGTGGGGGTGTGGATAAGTTGATCCAAGGCACTGGAATTTATGAATTCCAGAAAATGTTGAGCAAAAGAGTTGGTACATAAGTAGTTTTCCCAGTTAATGGTGGGGTAGTTGAAATCACCCATTATTAGGGTATTAGGCTGTACCCTAATATTTCCAGTGTATCAATAAATGAGGAGTGAGAATCCTGGGACATGGTGGGGGATCTGTAGCAAGCTACAATTTGGATTGTGGTCTTGCCCAGAGTTAGTTGCACTTGGATAATCTCAGATGCATTATGCTGAACAACTAGACTGGAGGTGTGGATATCCTTAATGAATATGGACACACCTCCACCTTTAGTGTTTCAGTCCAGGTTAGGTGGCCGAAAGGTGTGGTATGAATTATAGCCTGGTAATGCAGGGGTGCTCTCTGCAGCCTTGAACCAGGTGTCTTTCACTGCACAGATGTCGATGTTCTCCATTTTAAGGAGTGCCTCAAGTGAGTGCATTTTGAGGTTTAGAATTTTAGCATTGAGTAGTATTACCCTCAGATTTTGCTTGCTTGTACCGGTTACGGTGGTGAGTTTGTCATTTGAACCCTGCCTAAAAAGTCACTATAGGGGTGGCAAGAGCCTTAGCCAGTATCCGGAATCCCAAGGGCAACAGGTGCAGGCCATGTCTGGCAAGGCATCGTGGTCTGTCGATCATGTCATCCCAGGCAGACAGATACTGGATCCCCTTAGAATGACACCAGTAGCTTAGCCAATTGTAGAAGTCAATCATTTTGTCCTTGTACTGTGGTATCATTCTGGGTGATGGCAGGATGCTACTCAGGGCTAGGGTCATACCTCACTGGGCTATAAGATTGGACAGCTCCTTCATGACTTTTTTCATGTAGTCCAGGGAGGTACATCTCGGTCATTCACACCAACATGGACAATGACAGAGTCATATTTTTACTTGTTGTGGAGTGACCTGACTGCGTGTGTTTTGTGGCATATCCTGGCACCCAATAGGCAGCTGACAGTAACTTTCTCCTTGTTTAGCCTTGTGAGTGGAACATCAGTGTGCTTGACTATAAAGTCACCTATGACTAGAGTGTTGGGTACGTTGTTATACCTTATGGGCTGTGGTTGAGTGGCACACTGAGTTTGTGGGCTATGTGTCATTTCGGTTGTGTTGGGGGGGTGGAGGTTGCTTGTGTTTCTGCTTTGGAAGTCCCTGTTGCTTGGGCAGATTGTTATTGAGAGCCTCCGTGAATGTAGGTGTGTGTTGTGTGTTTCTATGTGTGTGTTTTGGTGGTGTAGGTTTTGAGGGACTATGTGATGAGTGTGGTGTGATGCAAGTGTTTACCCTGTCCTCTTGACTATCTAGTCCAGTCTTGGGTGAAGAGAGCTTGCTTCCAGTTTGGCTATATAAGTGCATCTCTCACAGGTTGTAGTGTTGGGTGGTAGGAGGAGAGGGTTGTCTGTGTACATGAGGCAATTGCTGCATAGCCCCAAGATGCCCAGATTCATCAGGTAGACAGGAAAAAACACCGGGAGCTGACCCTTAGACATGCCTGGATAAGTGCTTATTTATTAAGTACTAAAACCTGTTTTCCTCTAGACAAGTGAGGAAAGCTGAGTGCTGTAGTAATTTTTAGCTTATTTAGTGCTTACAATGAGTTCTGAACAAGTACTGAGCCCAAAGAAACAGATTTGAGTGGTAAAACTAAAAAACTGAATAGTTCTAAGGGAAAATTTGAAGAATAGACTTTATGGCGCCAGGAATAGTTTAACCCTAGCTAAGCGAGGGGGCTCAGAAGCTTACAAACAGTCCTGGTCACAGCAAATCTGTATCTGGACTAGACTACTTATAGAAAAGGCAGGAAACAAGCTTAGATTTTTTTTTTTTGTAAAGTGGAAAAGGAGTAAGGAGCAGAAGATAACTCAAGGTTAAGGACTAAGTGGGTTGGCCTCCTCAAATGTTCTCCCTGTATTAGGTAGAATGAGGTAATGACACTAATCTGGGAGGAGGTTCCCAGATCACATTTACAGTAGGGGTGGACAACTGCAAAGCCACCAAGTATGAGAACAAAGTATCAATAGGGAGGAAGGGTGCGAGACAAAAATCAAAACACACAAACCCAAACAGGTGCTTAACAAATGTAGAAAATTTCCAGTTAATACCTCACACACAGTAAAACTAGCTAGAACAGTATGTAGCAGACAATAAAATTGCTATATATAACTCGTAAAAATAAGCAAAAAACAGGATGCTTGATGTTATATATCACAGATCAGGGTTTGCTCAGTGCCCTTCTTCCATTTAGCTCAGTGTGAAATGACAGAAACACTCACAAGTTAACTTCTTAAGTAACAGAAAGTTGAAACCTGAAACAACTTTAAAAAAAGCTCGAAAGAATCAATGAGATGCTTACTCCAAGCCGTAGTCCAGGTAACCCTAATCAGCCAATGACCATAAACACTCCCCTGTCACTGAAATGCAAGAATGGCTTTGGCTAAACCAAGATGGCCTGGAACATGTGCTCAGGCACACAGCCTCTACAAACAAACAACTAGGCTCGAAACACAAGCCTGAATATGGACAATGCTACAACTACCCATACTACTTAGGTAGAAAAAAACTGCAGAAATGTTTATCACAGCAGGAAAGCAGCAGTGAGAATTTAAATGAATGTTTTAAACAGATAAAGGTGCAAGGAGACTTTAGAGAATGCTTTTAACTGCAAAGAAATAAGGTATATGATACACTCCTTGGCAGAAAATCAGAACAAACAAACCCAAACAGGTGCTTAACAAATGTAGAAAAATTCCAGTTAATACCTCACACAGTGAAACTAGCTAGAAAAGTATGCAGCAGACAGTAAAAGTGCTATAAATAACTCATAAATAAGCAAAAAACAGGATACTTGATGTTATATATTGCAGATCAGGGTTTGCTCAGTACCCTTCCTCCTTGAATTTCAGAGTACCTTATTTTCCTTCTAATAGACCTAAACATAAAGAAACTGAAAAGTAAAAAAGAGGACAGCCCTGCCTGTTTCTTCTGATCAAACAGAATTTATCAGAGAGAAACCGTCCCACCTTAATTCTTGTCTCCAATACTTCATATATCCTCCTAATTAACCTTATTATTGTATCAGGGAATGCAAATGTTTCCATTTCCCTACCCATAAAATCCCAGTTTACTCTGTTAAATACTTTCTCTGCATCAAGACTCATGACCGACAGTGGTATTTTCTTATATTCTGCTTCCCTCTGGATCATCATTTTATTAATTGAAAAACAAAATGGCACTCGGGCACAGTAAATAATTTAATCGCTTTTATTCTTTATTCCTCAGAAAGTCATCAGAAACCTTAACCAAATAATACAACTCCCATTTATAATGATACCTTAATTGATTAATTAATGAACTAGCCAATGACTTTCAATCATCAAATACTTAAATGAAACACAAAAATTCTAAACTAGTCATTTCTTCTTTTACAACAAATTGTATAACGTTAAAAAGTCATTCACCAAGGTTCTGTACAAAACACACACAATTTATATTCGCTATCTAAATATTCTTAAATTTTAAGAAGCACTTAATAGATATTTTTTCATTAATTCAGGGCAAAATATCTGCCCTTAAAACAAATCTGCCATTTGAGTTCTAGATACTCTAAATATGCATTAGAAGTATCTATAAACCGTTCCCTATTGCTTTTTCCGCTATCATGAATTGGAACTTTTTAAATTCCGAACATGTCTGAGAGTGTCTAGCCAGTGCATTACTGTTGTCCTTCTTCTTTATTGCTAAAATATGTTCCCTAATTCTATCTACTAATCTGCGTGTAGTTTTACCTACATAAATATTTACACGTTGAACATATTGCAACATAAACTGACCCCTCAGTCTGGCATGTAAATCTTTTTTTGGAAGTATAAAGGTAATTGTTATGTTCAAAATAAAAACTACTCATAGTTAAAATGTATCTGCACTGTGAACATCCATTACATGGGAAAGTTCCTACTTTCTTATTTACATCTGACTGCACCCTTATGTTAGATGAACTTTCTAGAAACTGTTTCAAATTTTTAGTTCTTTTGTAAATAAACGTTGGTTTATCTCCTTCTACACTTAACAGTACAGGAAAAGAACAAATTAAATCTTTATTGTCTAGTATCCTTTTAACACTAAAGCCTGCTTTTAAGATCGGGTGAAATTACTCATATCTTTGCTCTCTTACATTTCTGGTGATTATGTATAATTTTTCAGAAGGGTACCCTCTTTCTTGAAATAACTTTATAACTTTGTTCATTTCCTCTAAAAAAATCCAATCGTCACTTATCAGTCGACTTAATCTGATGATTTGGCCTCAAAAAACTTTAAATTTCATATAAGGGGGATGAACACTGTCATAATATAAATAATTATTAGTGAATGTACTCTTCCTAAAGATGTTACTGGAAAACTTTTTTTCTTGAATATTTAAACTGATTTGTATGTCTAAAAAATGAACCAACTTCCCCATATTGCTCAGAACAAAATTAAGCCATATCACACTCTTGTTGACGTGTTGCAAAAATTCATGTACTGTCGCTATATCAGTTGTCCACATGAAAAACAAATCATCTATGTACTTTGTATAAAAGCATACATTGCTAAAAAGCAGAATATTTTTCAAAAATTCTTGTTCCCACCAGCATAAGACTAGGTTTGCAAACACTGGAGCTACTTGAGCCCCCATGGCGACCCCTCTTTTTTGTTGAAAAACATTGTTGTTGAACATAAAAAAATGTTTTTCAACACCATCTCCACCAATTGACAAATGATAGACACATCTTGTTCAAACTCTCTACAGTATTTGCTCAAATATAATCTTACAAATTCTAAACCCTCCTCTTGATCAATAGAGATGTATAAAGAACTGATGTCTATAGTTTTTTTGCCAGGGAAAGCATAATTTTTAAGCTCATTCAAAAACATCCATGAATCTTTTAAATAATAATTACTGACCTGAACTATAGGGTTTAAAACTTGATCCAAATATGCAGAAATTTTAAATGTTTTGTTGAAAGGCGCAGACACAATTGGCCTAAAGTCTTTTCCTTCCTCTTCTACTCTGTGACAGCAATATCCTCCCTCTGGATATAATATTCTTAGACTAGACAGACAAAAGAAAAAAGGGGCTAGACTGGCCATTGTATGTTCAAACCATCTTACACCTTCAAGTCTAAACTAACCCTCTCCCTCCTTCTCACCTGCTGAACTCCTGACAGCTAACTTTAAACTTAACAATTACACCACTATCACAATTGTAGCTATCTACATTTCCCCCGGAAATAAAATTACCCTTCTAGAAAACATTCTCTCCTACCTTTCTCAAAACATCCGCAATGAATCTATTCTTCTTGGGGATGTAAGTATTAAATGGCTAACTCTACAGTCCCCAAACACTACTTAATGCATCAACTTACATGGCTTTGTACAACGTATCTCAACCCACACCCATACAAACAGATCACATACCCCCAGCTCTCTCATTGATTGAATTTTAGTCACACATCCCCACAAATGCCATAAACCTGAGACCCTACCCAACTTCCTAAGTGATCACTCCCCTCTGAAAGTTCTTATGTAGATACACTCCTCATTTCACTAGGCCTCACAGTTACATAACCTGTTGCAAATTATCTACCTTCTGTCCTGAGACTTTTAATGCCCTCCTGTCCAGGATAAAGTGGACACGTCTAACCCATCTCCCCCTTGAAGCTGTCCACTCTTTCAACTCTACTTTTCTTAACATCCTTAACTCTCTTGCTCTACCCCGCATTGTTCACATCAAATCTAATATATCCCCTTGGCTTACCAATGCCACCTGCACCCTAATGAAAACTAGAGACAGGGCATGGAAAAGGTGGGTAAAAACTAAGCTCCCTTCCCATTTGCAAAAATATAAAGAACTAAGAAATCAGGCAAAAAACACATTCACAAAGACAAAAGAACTTCTACTTTACCCCCCCCCCCCCAACTTCCCAAGAAACAGATCCCAAGAAATTTTGGAACTCTATAAGCCAAATCCTGCACCCTGGTAACCTTTCCTCTTCCAACCCCTGCCCAAACAATTTGCCAGAAGAAACAGCTACCTCATTCAATTTCTATTTCATTGAATCCATATCTAAGTTGATAAATTCCTTCCCCTCTACTACCAACTCAACTAACGTTTCCAAATCCGCTCCTCCTCTGAACTCCTCTACCACTTCTCAGTTACAGCTGTACCTACTAACTATATAAAATCCTTACTTTTAATTATTGTTCTACTTCTGCTGACAACCTGCCTCCCTATTTCCTACAAATTGCTGCTGAATCCCTTGCCCTCACTGTATCAATCCTAATATTTATTTATTATTTATTTTACATTTGTTGACCCGGCTAGTCTAACTGGATATATGTCCATTTTCAGTACAGGCCCGGGGAGAAAAGCTCCAAGCATCAGCAGTGACAAAGAATACAATATATAGTAATAGTCAAGTGAATTACAGTACATTGTTTACATTGGTCAGATAAACTTGTACAGAGTCATTTAGTAGGTTTAAGCTGCACTCCATCTCAGAATCTGAGGTGCCATCTATCTGGAAATAATTCTACACCATACCCATTCACAAAGGAAGTAACTCTACTGACATTACAAACTTCAAACCCATCATAATCCTCTCACCACTCTCAAAAATACTGGAAAAATGCATACACAAGCAAATCATGAAATACCTTCTACAGGAAAACTTGCTCACTCCTACACAGCATGGCTTTCACCCTAAACATAGCACTACAACTGCCCTTATATCCTTCATTAATATTATTTCTCTAGCCAGAGACAATAATAAGTTGGTCTCCTGCCTATTCCTCGACCGTTCAAAAGCATTTGATATGGTCTCTCACCCTCTTCTGTTGAACAAACTGGCTAACCTAAACTTCTCTGTCTCTACTACTAGCTGGTTTTCCAGCTATCTCACTGACCATCTACAGACAGTGAAATGGCTCTTAGCTCTCTCCCCTCCTCTTCCTGTCAAAATGGAATTCCCTGAAGGATTTATCCTTGGCCCATTACTATTTAATATATTCACTAATCTACGCTACAGCTCCTGTCCACAGTCATCCGTTGTACAATATACAGATGACTCCACCATCACCATCGCAGATACTCCCTTTGACCTTATCTCTGCAACTCAAGCATCTTTTAACTCAGTCGAATCCTGGCTCTGTGACAACCAGCTAATTCTTAACCCTAAAAAGACAAAACTCTTACTATTTCTCCCAAAGATCTTCACCCACCTTAAATCTACATTTTCTGTACTGTCCCTCAATAACACCCCCATTAATGTTGAACCTAGTACAAAACTACTAGAAGTAATAATAGATGACCCACTCAGGTTTGATCTACATGTAAACAACTGCATCAAAAAGACACACCAAAAACTTGGCCTTCTTTACCGAAACAAAAAGTTTCTAACTAACAAAGCAAAAATAACCCTTGCTCATGCATACCTCCTACCTAGCCTTCTATATAGCTACCAAATTCTTACCAATCTTAACTCCACACTACTAACTAAACTGCAGTCTACCAACAGCAAGGTTGCCAGACTCGCTGCTCACCAGACTTATAAATCACATCAATGTCTTTCACTAAGATACCTAAACTGGCTGGAATTACCTCATCGGTGTCTACTCTCTCAGCTACAAATAATTCACTCTGTACTATACCTGAAATCCTTCTGACCTAGCCTATCTCCCCACATCTCTCAATATTCCCCCACTAGGTCCCTGTGTAGCTCTGACCTTAACCTACTACAAATATACAAACTTAAGACTAAAATTGGCTGTAACCTCTACAATCCTACCATATCATGGAACAAATTACCACTAGAAATCAGGTCCCTCAAACATCCAAATCAATTCAAAACTGCCACTAGAGAGTATCTCCAAACTCACTGGTCCTATCTCTGCACTCATCCTCCCTGATCCAGCCCATTAATTCATATGTAATTAAACCTTTTCAGCTTGTAAACCTCTTCATAGTATCACCCTTCTTCTCCATCTCTTCTCTCCATTTTTTCTCTGCACACTCTGTCTTCTAAGTCTACTATTTTTTTTACAAAAATAGTTAAAAAAACTTACTGGTAACCAGAAACATAAAAAAAAAAAAGAGCAACTGTAGTATCCTACAATCCAAGAATTTATTCAATGCTTTTGTCTCATGTTATTTAGAGTCTTCTTCAGAATAATTCATTGCACACTTACTGCCTCTCCTTAAGTAAAATCCATCAGCCATTCACAAACAAGAATATATCAATAGGCTGAACTATAATCATGCAAAGCCATAGATATAAAAACTTAACATACATACTCTAAAATGTATCCACTCATGGTAAAATGTTCATATAAATTCAATATTTGATACTTGAATGAATAAGTAAAATAACTTTTGGTGTTTTCCACCTGTTTTATAACATTTGCTCTTTACTTCAGTGCACTGGTTATAGCGATAAAATCATTCAACCTAGGGTCGATGCTGGCACCCAGCTTTAATTGCCAAATTAACACCTTGTATTTCCATATATTTTCAAAATAACCACTAGTGTCTTTAATGTTCAATTTTGTCTATAACAAAAAAATAAGAACTTGTTGAACTCTTTGCACACCAGTGAATGTCTATACATAGCATTGTGGATTTCCTGTCCTAATATCATAGTTATGTTCACAAATTGGGTCCTGGAGTCCTCTAGTGGTTTTACCCACATAGAAGACTGAGTAAGAAACACTGGTGGCTAAATACACTACTCCTGAAGTTTTGGGGATCAGGGCAATTGATTGATACTTCTGTCACAGTTCTCAATAAAAACAAATGAGCCATCAGTGATAAGTCTACAACAATTAACAATGGCTACATTTTGACATGTATCCCTTCCTACTGTTATAAAATCATCCCCACATTACCTCTAAGTATTTTTTTTTTGCAGAAGTTGAAAATGTTAATAAATTGCTGGATTGTGGGCTATTTCTGGTGCTCTTTTTTTTTATTTCTATTATTTTTTGAAACTGTTCTTCTTGAGAAGCCTCACAATTAGACAACCTTTTCTTCATTTCAGCCTTTGATTTTTGCAGTTTTATCAGTTTATCTGAATAGCTAGTTAAAGCTTTTTTCTATTTTTCACAGCCCTTTATAATCTGAGTTGGTATGTATCTTCAGTGTTGCATTTATTTAATCATCTCTCAGTACATTTGATTTATTTTCCCTCTACATTACTAGAAGTCATTTCTTGAACCAGTAATGAAGCTTGAACAACTTTTTGCTGAACAGCTGCAGGATTCTTCCCAGTCTGTATTTTCTCTTTACCTTTTCTGGTTGATTTTCTTTCAGGTTCTCCAGATTTCTTCTCTGCTGGAATCCATCCAGTGTACATACTAACCAGTAACTGAATGTTACCCAACCTTGCAATTTCACTGCTCCTTTTTTTTCTCAGTTTCTGTTTTCACATTGGGAGAGTTGAAATTAAGCTGTTGACCAGTGTGCAGCCATCTTGGAAGTCCTCTCTATAATTCTAACTTTGATCTTCTCATTCAGCCTTCCATTCTCTACCAGACACTCAAAGCTGTTACCTTATTCTACTGCTTTCCCTTCTGTCTCGATTTCAAATTCTTTGAATCCCCCATTCGCTGCTAAGACCACTGTCTATACTTAGTTTCATCCCCTGTGCCTTCAGTTTTGCATTCCAGTCCCCTATCATTTGCTAAAGCTTCTGTTCTGAGTTGGCTTGTAATGCCACATCATCTACACTAAGCAGCTTTGCTGATCTGGCTCCTTTGACCTGTTTGTTGATGTAGTCCATTACCAGTATGAACAGGAGTGGGCTTTGAGCTGAACCCTGATGCACACTCATTCTCACTGTAAATCACTTTTTGAGTTTGCATACTGTTCATATCTGTGTTATTAGCTTTGTACATATCTGCACTAATTTTATCTATGTTTCTGGGACCTTAAACCATTGCAGGACTGCCTGAAAAACTGCTTTTTTAGGACTTTGTCATATACTTTCTCCAAGTCTAGGAATGCCTAGTTCGACTCTTTCTTCACCCCAGCTTCTTCCCCACTATCTGTCTTTCTCCACAAACACTGTGTCAGATGTGTTGCATTCTATTCTGTATGTAAACTAGCTCATCTCCCATTTGCTTTACACTGCTCTGTGGATTTGTCTGTCACTGTCTCTAGCAATTTCATGCAGTGCAATGAGTTTAATACTTCAGTACTCCCAGCAATTATGAATATCCTCTTTTTTCTTGTACACTAGCACTAGAACGATTATTCTCTAGTCATCAACGGTATGTCTTTCCCTCCATATTGTGATGAGTACCCTTAGGAGCCATTTCTTCCCTAATGAACCCAACATCTTAATCATATCTACTGTGACTTCAGTTGAGCCTGCTGCTTCCCATGACTTCATTTTCCTTAGTGCTGTTCTTACTTCTAGGGTGGGCTCCTCCTCTTCTTTCATTGTAGGCTGTGTCTGAGGCAGTATAGTATCCATGAGTTTGTCTTCATTCAGAAGATTCTTGAAGTAATACCTCAATCTCTCCTCATGTACTCTGGACTGGTGAGTAGATTATTGATTTATTTATTACTGTTTGTTTACTGAGTAAATGGACTGGTCTGCTGATCCTTTTCAGTCATGACCCATGGTCAAAGAGCGAATACAAAGAAAAGAATGCAGTATATAAACATCAAAGAATGAGAAATTTTTACAGAAACAATTCAAGGTAAGCAACAGAAATAAACATAGGATTTGAATGAAATATGCTTATGTGCAGCATGTAAAGTAAACATATGTATTGGGTTAAGTCAGACCTATGCAAGCAAATGTACAACATTACAGTTTACATTCCTTTTCAAGAACTGACATAGAATTCAATACCCCAACACGTCACATAAATCAACATAGTTAACCACTGTCCAGAAAGCAACTACAGTGAATATCACAGATAGGGTGTTCTTTGAGGATATCCTTGAAGAGCTATACCATTTGCTGGCTTTTAATTTCATTGAATACATGATTCCAAATGGTTGGACCTAGATTAGTGGGGTCCTTTCTCCTAGTGCTGTTTTGAAGCTCGGCACTCCAAGGAAAGGGTGTCATATTTTGCCAACTTCTGAGAGTGTAGTGTTGATTCATAAAAGGTAGTTTTACCTGCAAAGGGGGCAATAACTTAACATTAAAATAGGGAAAAGAAGTGCACTTAGAAAAAATTGTGCTATTAGGAACTGGCATCCTTTTGGTATTTTTTGATAATCTGCAATGATGCATGAGTGAGTCTGCCAATACTATAAATCTACAGATGCTGTTCTCTGCCACCTACAGCTTCCGAGTTGTTGCTGGCTTCCCTTAGGAAAGCTGTCTGCTGATAATCTTATTAGTCTTTGTGACATTTCCTTGAAAACTGATAGAGCTTCTTTGTGCCATATGCTGAGTCACTTTCCAGAAAATGGTAGACTTTCTCTGGCTCCTTGTGCTTTGCTATTATGATTGCTGTCGTAGCCTCTTTGTCCTTCTTAGCCTGGTCTGTCTTTTCTATTTCCCCACTTCTTTCTGCACTCCTTCTTTCTTTTGATAACTTTCTATAGCTCTGCACTCCACCACCAGCTTTCTTTATGTACCTTATTTCCATACCTGGTTCTGATAGCTTATCTGTTCTGTCATCGTCATCACTATCATCATCATCATATACTCTTTTGATGTACTATCATTCTTCTTCTGCTCCACTATTTCGTTTTCTTCCTGAGTGCTACAGCCATGAGTATTTGTTGAACCTCTTTGGTTTGCTCCAGTCAACTTCCAGTGTCAGATCTCTTAACCTTAAAGCCTTTTCTGACCACTGCTTGCAGCTGACTATGAACATCGGTGGTTTATGCTGAGGCATGTTCTGTTACACAGAGGATGACTTTGCAGTTTCTGATATGACCCCACTATGTCCTTTCCTTGTTTGAAGGAAGCCCGCCTGACTTGCATGCTGATCACTGTTGTATATGATCTCGTGACTATCTGGGATGCCCTCTCCTTCATTATTCCTGTTGACCTAAGTATATGGACACAGGCAAGCATCATATTCTGTTTTGTCAGTCCTGATATGAACATTCAGGTCCCCCATTATCAAACCTATCTCATTTTGTCCTACTTTATTGACCAGGTTCTACAACTTTCTACAGCTGTTACCTGACTGCCATCTTTTTCCTCACTATCACAGCTGTGCTGTGAATAGACTGAGATAATGAAGACTGCTCTGTCTTTACAGTGGATTCTCATTGCTTTGAGTCTATCACTGAGTGGCAGTCTCTCACTGTCATCAGAAGACTCTGTCTTACCACAGTTCCCACATAATTTCTAGTCTGTCCTCCCCCTGAGTAGTAGACTCAGGATTCCTGGGCAAGACACTTCAATGCAATGCTCTTTCACCTTGTCTCCCAGACAAACAGAATATGCAGTCTTCTCTTTACCATCATGTCATCCACTTCCAGTGAACCTATATTCAGTATAGTAATCCTTAATTCATTTTTGGCAGGTTACTTGGCTTTACTTTCAGCTTTCACTCAACAGACCAATCCAGGGTAACCCAGTCTGAACAGCTGGACACCAGACATCCAGTAGCTTACTGACTCAAAGTTGCTTTACTTTACAATAGATACATGCTAGCCAATAGGGGCACATACACCCCTCTCATCATTAACATAAGGCCCTGGCATAGATCATATTATCAGCCTACTTTGCACCAAAAATTACTCATGCCCCTTTTTGGTGATATTTATCAAGTCACCTAGAAAACATTTTGACAGTGATGAGTCTCTAGCCCTGATATGATGCACAGTATGTGGTCCATGCTTTTCTACCTGGGGGATACTGCACACTCCAGTTTATACCTAAAACAGTTGGCTCATGTCTCTTTTCCAACATAGGTGGAACCTGCAGTCTGTGCTGCTGCCCATGACACTTCATTTTTGGGTGCATTCTGTCTCAATTATAAATGAAATTTAGCCTGATACCTTCCTTTCTTGGAGTGAAAACACACAGGATGTTTTTTAGGAGGTGGGTTGAACCCCACACAAACATTAGGATAACATGTAAACCACATATAGACAGAAACTAGATGTCAGGATTGAACTTCGGATCTTGTGGCTATGTGGAAAAGATCTTATCTTAACCATTACACCACCATCTTCTCCTCATAAAGCCCCCCAAAATACACCCTACCTTGCATAGTCTGGCAGAAAGACACGGTATGTGAATACCTCTCAACCTCTTAGCACAAGAAATCTGGACAGAGCCAAAAATCATGAGGGGACAGACCCAAAAATAGCGACAGATTTTAAATAATGTTCTTATAAACTTTTGAAGTTGTTAGAATAACAAGTTTTGCATTAACATTCATTTTCTGAGGGATATGAAGCCTGAAACTTAATGCCAATCATTTAGTAACTATAGCCCTCCACGATATGCCAGAAAACTACAAAATTTATGAGGAACAGACCAAAAATATGAGGCACAAATCTGGACATTCTGAAAAAATCTGGACATTTGAGAGGTATGTGTATGTGTTATGCATTGTTCCACTGTCTCCATACCTGGGACACAGGGGCAAATTCACTAATCCAACCTTTTGAAATTCATCACTGCTTCTTCTTCAGAGAAGAATGTTCATTTGTCTCTTCCCAATAACAGTTTAAAAGGATACTGTAAAACTGAGTCACACTCTTATGCTGAGTGTATATAATCTGAAGACAGTGAAAAGAAAAAAAAATGGCTTCAGGTGGTAGAACAGCAAAGTACTGCCAGCTCTTGCATTTCTTTTCCCTTGGCTGGCAAGGCTTAGCTCTTGTGTCTTCAGTGTTCTAAGACAATTGTAGGAACATTTGATAGTATATGTACCACCCTTTCCCTTTGTCCCACAGAATTAACTCACTTCCTTGTAGCTATCTCTTCTCCTTACAGCAGCATCCTGTTCCTAAATGTTTTTTTCTCTGTATGTTGTACTTTGGATCTCATAGAAGGTATATGAGTTGTGAGTCAGACAGTCATTTAGGTCATCATAAATAGCTTCTCCCAGTCTTGTTTGGGTTACTGCTCCCACTCTGAACTCTCTGTTGAGTTCATTTGCATCAAGACTCATGATATCTGTCCCTTGTCTGCATTCTGAGATAGACCAATGTTGCCGGTATTCTCCAAAATGTTTTACAAATGAAAGCAATAAAGGCATTTGTCATGTTAATGAAAAACATATGCAGTTTCTGATGCCAGTGTTGACAGTTTTCATATATAATGCTACTCTTATTATTTGAGTTGATGAAAAGCATGCACGGTTTCTGAATTAATGTTGACAGTTTTCTTATACAATACTACTCTGATTATCTGTGTTCCTGTTTCCTGATTCTTTTGTTTAAAATGGAAATTGGATGTGTCCCCAATGTTAAATGTGTAACATATAGAGGAGTAATGTACTAACAGAAAGAAGGAATAGAATCAAAACAACTGATATCTGTGCATGCAAAGAAAATCATTTCATTATTAAAATAACAATGGTTATGCATTATAAAAAACTGATATGCACTAAAAAAAATCAGTTATGCTAATTTGCTTAGTGTATAGTCTTTGATAATAGCTACCACCATATAACGTTTATATTATTTACATCATGTCATGCTTCAGTCCAGTTAGAAATGTCCTTGAGACTGCAAAGGGTTTCTTCTGCAATCTCTTTTTTCTGATGAATCCTCTTCTTGGTCACAGGATAATGTATCTATTGATATGGCCATGATCTCAGCTAGCTGCAGACTTGGTTATTGTTGGTCACTGGAGTCAGAATACAAACACTGATTTACTAGCTCACCATCAACCAAGTGCAGCTGCTATAGAGTGAAAGGCTGCACTAACTTCTTCTTTTTGCTGAATTTGGGCTGAGACAATAGCAGTGATATCAGGTAATGGATGCAAAACCTGTGAATTGCCTCAGCATTTCCACAGTGTCTGCTCATACTGCTTGCCAGCCTTCACTCAGCAGGGTGAAGGCATAGTCATGGTCAGTTTCATGAGGAGATTCCATATGATGCTGGTGGGATGGAACCCATTTAGAATGTTATTTAACAGCATTCACCTGTAACTCTTCACAGTTTTTAGAAGCTCCTGAACCCCTGTGGGCACCTTTTCTATAAAGCTGGAGTACAAGCAGCTATTTCTGTTATCAAAAGTTTGTAGTATTACTCTGCCTGGGTTGACAATACCATTATTAGTTAATAAGATATCTGTCGCTTTTGTCTTTTGTGTTGGTACACGAATAAACAAGTCTTTGTGAGTTCTGTTTAAGCAGCTTTATTCTATACAAACACATTACTGTAAAGCTTATTTGACTATGACTAAGTAACTTATATAAAACTAACTACTGTGAGCATACTTGCTTACACACTGGTTGCTTCTTCAAAATGGTACCAAGGATTGCATGTGTCTGGAATTTATATGTGCACGCACAGCCTTGCATGCTTCTTAAAGACATAGCACACACATGATACACGCTGATCTACATCCTCCCTCTTTGAGAACTAGATCATGCAATTTTTCATGACGTATTTAGCATGCAGAAATCACAGATAATCTGGAGACATGCATTATGCAATACTAAGTACAAATGTGTATGCAATCAAGACCACGTTGCTGTATATTTCACACTAGGCTTAGAAACTCATCTACGCGACATAAATTGAGAATCAGTTTTAGCAACTGGGACAGTCTCTGCAAAATGGTTGTCCTGTGGAATGTTTGAATTACTGTCTGGAATAGAATCAGACTTTTGAACACATACTGGTCTGGAAACAATGCCTGACTCAGTCTTTCATTTAGAATCTGCATCACAGATGCAATGTTGTGATTGCAATGGTGATGATTCTGGTACAGGAAGAAGATGTTTGCGATTCCTCCTATACTCTACACCCTCTGAGCTTACCCAATAAGATCTCTGCTTGGCAAAGATGCCTGTTATCCGTTCTATTCTATCAAAATCTTTCGTTTTCTGGATTTGTACCGTTTCTCCTTCCCTCAACGAACAAAGTAATCTGCTTGATCTGTCATAACTAAATTTCTGCATATAACACTTCTTCAACAACTGAGCCTTGATGGTTTTATTGTTCTTAGAGTGAGGCGTCAACAAACTTGATGCAATAGGTACCATAGTTCTAGTTTGTCTGGAAAGTAGTCTTTGAGCAGGTGAGCCAAGAATATCATCACAAGGTATGTTTCTAATATTCAAGAATACATCAGGATTGTCACGCTTTGACTTTTCAAGTAATTGCTTTGCACTCTGTACTGCACATTCAGGTAGACCATTGGATTGAGGATATTCAGGACTACTAGTGACATGTACAAAGTCCCATTCTGTTGCAAATTTCTGAAACAACTGGCTAGTAAATTGAGTACCATTCTCAGAATAAAGCTTGTGAGGACTACCATGAACTGAAAAATGACGTTTACGCTTAGTAATAACAGCTGTTGAGGTTAAGTTTGGTAGGAGATCAATCTCAAATCAGTTTGAGTAAGAGTCTACCAAAACCAAATAGTAATGATTATTCCATTCAAAGATATCTGTTTCAACAGTAGACCAAAGTAGTTCAGGTATTTGATTTAGCTGAAGTGGTTCCTTTTGTAAATGTGCTCTGGTATTATTACATTTCAAACAAGAAGAAAGAACACTATCAATGTCTTTTGATAATGAAGGCCAAAATATTAGTTCTCTTGCCCTTCTCTTAGTCGATAAAAAACCTGGGTGACCACGATGCAAAATCTAAATATATTCATGCTGTAATTAAGCAGGAACAACAATTTTAGGACCTTTGAAAATAATACCATCTTCCATCAACAACTCATCTCTGTAGGGAAAATATGATTGCGCCTCAGGTGATACACTAGATTGTTTTGACAGCTATCCAACATTGATGTAGTGATTGAACTTTTGTGAAATTGGATCAGTCATAGTGTGATCTCTCAACTCATCAAGTCTAGTGGTGGAACAATTACATACTGACATTACATCAAAGTCAAAATTTTCAACATCAAGCAGTTCTGTTGTACTTCTAGGTGATCTGGATAAAGTATCAGCCAGATAAAGCAATTTACCTTTAGTTTAGACCATTTTGAAATATAAGCCGAGGTGGTGCAGTGGTAATGTTGTTGCCTCACTGCAAGAGGTTCCCCTGTTCGATTCTCAGCTGGAGCACCTTCTATGTGGAGTCTGCATGTCCTCCCTGTGGTTGAGTGCCATTTAAAAGGCATGCGTGAATGGGCGTGCCTTTGTTGAAGGTTGGGCATCAAGCTGGCACCTTGGCACTGTAAAAATCTACTGCCAATCATTAGTGGACCGGAGTTCCGCTGTGGCAACCCTTAACTGGGAAAAGCCGAAAGAAGAACAACTTTTGCAATTTGAGCATCATTCTTTGTAATCTTGCCAGAGCAGAATGCATAGGTTTCTTTCGAATAGTAACTAGAGGCTGATGATCAGTTTCAATTTTAATAGCTCGACCATAAATATAATCATGAAACTTGGAACATGCAAAAACTATGGCTAGAAGCTCTTCCTCAGTTTGAGCATAATGCATCTCAGTCTGAGAAAGTGTCCTAGATGCATAAGCTACTGGCCTGGCCTCTTGGACAATAACTGCACCAAGACCAAAATTAGAAGCATCACAGGATAGGACAACTGGTTTATTTATATCATAGTACCTTAACGTGGGGGGGGGTTACAATTTTCTGCTTAAGGTCATCAAATGCCTTCTGATGATGTTGTAACCATGACCATGCAACGTTTTTTCATGTTAGCTCTCTTAATGGTGCGGTCAACTCACTGAAATCTGGTATAACATTGCCCAAATAGTTGACCATGCACAGAAAATGCTGTAAACTCTGCATATTATCTGGTATTGACATCTCTAAAATAGCCGTTTGTTTGGTCGGGTCAGGTTTTAAGCCTGTACTTGCAAACAAATGTCCTACATGGTTACTTCTGGAAGTCTGAATTTGTACTTCAGAGGATTGAGCTTCAAATTTACTTCATGTTCTCTGTCTAAAACTTTCTTGAGGTTTCTGTCATCCTCTGCTTCGCCATTGCCTCCAACTAGTAGATCATTTGATATTATGGCACAAGGGTAACCTGAAAAAAATTGTTCCATTGCACGCTGAAAGACTTCACTTGCAGAATTTATCACAAGTGCCATCTTTAGAAATCTGTATCTGCTAAATGGGGTACTAAAAGTAGTTAGAAATGAGGATTTACAATCAAGCATCACTTGCCAAAATGAACTCTTTGCATCCAAAACAGAAAATACAGTGGCATTTGGTATTAGAGCTGCACCTTCCTCAACTATGCGCATTGGATGATATAGCCTCTTTAATGCTTTGTTCAAATCTCTAGGATCAGTGCATATTCTGATTTCATCTGAGCCTTTCTTGTCAGCGGCTACCATGGATGACACCCATTCAGTTGTTTCTGTGACTGGACAAATCACACCTTCCTGCACCATCTTATCCAATTGAGTTTTGACTTTATCTTGCATAGCTATTGGAACTCTTCTTGCTGGTCTGACCACTGGAGTGACTTTGAGGTCTAATTTCATAGAATACACAACTGGAAACTTGCCCAACTTGTCATCGAAAACATCAGCATACTCTGAGAAAATGGCTTCTGCAAAACTTGAATTTGGAACTGCACTCACATGATGAAGTTCTTTAGCAAAAGAAAGCAGATTCATTCTCAAGCTATCTTTGAGACCTAGTAAAGATTGTACTGGTCGTCAGACTACATAGACTAATAAGTTGTAACAGTTCTCAGTCAAATAACAGGGAAGCATTGCTGAACCTTTGGTTTGAATTTTTTCACCTCCATATGCAACAAGTCTTGCATTGCTGGTTACATTGAGTTGTTCATTGGGTCTCACTTTTGCAAATGTATCTGCTGATATAACATTGCACTTTGATCCAGTGTCTACTTGGAGCTCTGTGGATTTCCCATTGATCTGAACTGTGCAAAACACTTCACTCCTTGTCAATAAGTTTACCTGCGTCATCTTTCTCCCAGTACTGATAACACCATCCATGTAGAAAGCTGATTGTTTTGGTTCTACTTTATCAACATGTTTTCTTGTATGACCTTTCTTTACAACTGTGTGAGGCTTACTTGATTTGCAAAACTTTTGAAAGTGGTTCCATTTCTTAAACTTATGGCACCGATGACCATATGCTAAACACTTCTCTTTTAGACTCATGGCTTGCAACACAATTTCGACAGTTAACAATAAAGCTAGACTTGAATTTTGCTGACTCATGCTTGTATGGCACTGATATGGCAGTGGAGCTTGCACTTCTCCTAGAACTTTCTGGAAAATTCAACACCTTCTTTGGAATTCCTCTGGTTGCTCTTTGCTTAGGCCTGTTTCTGCTTGCCATGTGTTGCATACTGTCTACGTTTGCTCTTGAGTTTACTGAAACCATGCCTTTGTCACTTGCAAGCATGTTCGTATGCCTTTCTGTCACCACATAAACCTGACAAATCTCTGTTGCTTTGCTTAATGTCAAATCACTTTCACAAAGCAAAATCTTCCTCACTTCAGCACTATTAATACGACATACAAGTCTATCCTTTATCAGCTCATCTTTCAAGTCACCAAACCGATACGTTTTGGCCTTGTTCCTAAAGTCAGTTATATAAGCTGCAAATAATTCCTCTGGCTTCTGATTTCTTGTGTAAAACAAATGCCTCTCTAATGTAATGTTCATCTGGGGATTGCACATTTCTCTGAACTTACGCTTTAAACAATCTGGGTCGTCTCTGGATTCAGCTTGTATAACAATATGCAGTCTGCACCTTCACCTTCATACACTGCTGGTGCATATACAAATGATCACTCTTTTTCTGTAGGCTGATATCCTGCTAGATTTAGCAAAATAAATGCCCTTGTGCATACATCTCTATCTGCGTAAGCTGCTTGTATAAAAATATCATACTCCTGTTCAAATATTCTCCAGTTCTCTGCAATATTCTGGTCAAACACAAGTGGTTGTAGTTTTTGAAATCCAGCTACCATATTAACACACATCAGTGAAGGGTCTTGCAAGTATTTACAAATACACACACACACACGTGTATATATGGATATATATATATATATATATATATATATATATATATATATATATATATATATATATATATATATATATATATATCTATATATATATGTATATATATATATATATGTATATATATATATATATGTGTATATATATGTGTATATATGTATATATATATCATATATATGCATAAATAATTGGCATGAACACTGAACTTGGCTAATGCTCTTCTGCTTTATATCTGCAGTTTCTCTCTTTGTACTTATCGGTATTGTGCTAATGAATAACCATGTAACGCTTTCAATTAACTTGTCTTTGTGAAATAAACCTCTCGGGCTTCTCGATGCTTTATTGGACTTTGCGAAATACATTTTTAAATTTCTTAATGCTTCACTGTGTTTTATGAAACAGCTTTTTAAGTTTCTTAATGGTTTATTGTACTTTGCAAAATAATTTTTTAGCTTTCTCGATGCTTTACGAAACTCGGCGGAATAGCTTTTCAATGTATTTACTGCTTTATGGAGCTTAACGGAATACTTGCTTGGACTTTGCAATGCTTTTATGAAATTTTCGATACGTAAAGGAAGAAATGCTAAAATTGTCATCTTTCAGAATTGGTAAGGGCAAAATGCAAAAGTAGTTGCTTGGAATTTATCAATAAAGGCAGGCATGGAACAGTCATGCATTATCACTTATTAATCTTGCCACTTTAAGAAACTTTTAAGAACTTTGCAATACAACTGAGCAATTCATGAGCACTGTAATACTTTTGTAATCTTTTGTAAGAAACACCTTTCTTTAATACCAGAAACTTGTTAAGCAATTGCACAATGCAAATAATCAGATTTTGGTTGCCCAAATTCAGTGTCTTTTGAGGTACGAGCGGTTTGTAAATGACTAGATGCAATACACTAAAATGGTCCCAAAATGGCGGCACTTGCCAGGCAACTCTTTACAGTACAAGAAGCATTCTGTAATGGCGGCACCTCATGAACAACCACACCCAGCACAAGAACTTTTCTTCAAACAAATGCTTCAATTGATTTACATGAGATAGTTGCAGTTCACACACAGTGAACTCTTTGAAATACATGTACAGTAAAAAGCACACATACTGAAAGCACTTTTAACACTCTGCGATACTTTGAATGATTTTAATTACTTTTTTAATACCAAACAATGTCATAGTTATGTCCAACACAGCACTTAGCCCAGCATAGCAGTCACCTTGCTTTATTTTTATCTACTGTGCCCCTTTTCTTTTCTTCTTTTTCTTATTCTTTGTGCTCGTTTAAAGCCTTTTCCTTTTTTATGCCTAACATACTTTCTTTTGTGCTCCTTTTACTGTAAACATGCCCAGTTATGCCTTAAACACACTCTTGCTGCCTTAAACATGCTCATTTTATACTTTAACATGCTCATTTTGTACTTTAACGCATTTGTTTCATCAAGCACTTTTATCTTAAACATTTTCTTTATTTAACAAACTTTTTGAGCTTTCCACTTGCCTGATAATGTAGTTTATGCTGTTGTAATGCCTTTTCTTGCCACTTTGCATCGAGTAAATAATTTGTGTTGCTTTTCATTACCTTTGATCGCTTCTGGTTATGTTCACACTGTTTTCTCTTGGTTTTACCTTCAATGTTGCCTTTACATCTCGTGGCTCCAAATGTTTTGTTCTTTTCCATCCCAGTTCTGGCACCATGTCACTTTTGTGTTGGTACACAAATAAAAGAGTCTTCATGGGTTCTGTTTAAGCAGCTTTATTCTATACAAACACATCACTGTAAAGGCTTATTTGACTATGACTAAATAACTTATATACAATCTAACTGCTGTGATCATACATGCTTATACACTAGCTGCTTCTTCAAAATGGCAGTAGGGATTGCATGTATTGTATGTATGGAGATTTCCATTGCTTATTTTAAAGCTGTCTTGCTATGTTAAACCCATTTAACGTAGCGAAACAGTTTGTAAAAAGCAACAGAGATCTTGCTTTCTCTGTTGCTTTTGCCCACAGCTCTGATGTACTGCGTAGGCATACGCATGCGCAGTACATCAGAACTGCTGCAGAATACCAGACAGCTGCGGAAGGGCAGCAAGGAGGCATTATACAATGCCATTATTTAAGAAAAGTAATTATTTTTTTCTTAAATAATGTCATTGTATAATAGCAATAATCCACGCCTGGATGTGGGTAATGCTGGATTTACCCATGGTTGGCTTTGTTTGGCCACTCGGGCTTCGCCATTGTGACCAAACCACACCAACCGTGGGTAAATCCAGCATTACCCACACCCAGGCATGGGTTATTGTTATATTATTGCTGTACTTAATGCATTAATACGCACTACAATGTTGCTGCCAGACACTTGATATCTGCTTCTTGTTATTTCTGACCAATATGATTTTCCAAACATTTTATCTATCTCTTGAATGGGTTGGATAATTGGGGCAGGAAGTATTTCTATACTGAACAATGAAAATAAAGTGTTTTATCCAACAACACAGTCTAAATCCACTTTAGGTTCTGTCAAGATTTCTTCATTTCGAGTAAGCTCTTCAAAGGGGGAAAAACATTCACTTTGCTTGGCGGTGTATAATGATAATTATGCACATTTGCAATAAAACTGCAACATATAACACTGGAAGATTCTTAATGTGCTTAAATAAGTTTCATTTATTGCTACGGTTAGAGTATGCTGAAATAGATCTGGTCAAATGGCCACAGTGGTTAACGTTAAATCAACCTTAATTTATTATTAGCCATTATTAACTCATTTCTCTTTAAATAACATAAATATTTCAGCACTGATGGGGGTACTGCTGCACTAATATATGGAGATGCTGCCATGTCCAATAATGATGGAAACCTGAATCTGGGAGCTCCACGTACTGGGTATTTTTTGCTGAAAATCCAGCAGTTAAAAGTGAGCAATTATCTCACAGAAGTCCACTGTAAGTGTTACACATGCTAGTGGTACATAATAGAGAAAGAACATTGTGACAGTATTATTCATATATTAGAAAGGTCATATGGTATTTTAGATGGCCACTTGGCTTTAAAGCACAGCCGTGTTGCAGTGTGAGGATAGCCAGAGACCATTAAAGTGGAGATGAAGAGCAGCATATTAAATCATTCAGTCCTGAGCAGGAGGAGGCTAATTAATTCCCTTGGTGTGAAGGAGAGAAACCACTTACTTTCTAAGATATTTTCTTTCAAATTTTCTGTTTGAGATTATACCTCATATGATTTGCAGTATCTTATAAATGACGTGACTGGAAAAATATGTTTATGATACAATGGGTTATACATTTGTATTGCTGTCAAAACCCTATCTGCATGCACTGAATTTGTATTGCAATTTTGTGCATATGAAAGAAAATGGCATTTTTATCTGCAAAAAATAACTAGTGTTATGATCAAGTAAAGGGTTATACTGCAGTAGATATGCAAGACTGACCCAAGGTATTAACAGGAGAACTGTTCATCTGTTCAGAAGCTTGACAGTGCTAAGACTGTGTAACACATTAGTGTTAATGATATTGTACAATGCAAATTATGTATATAATATTTGCACAATATTTCAAAATGGGAACATTAATTACAAAACCATCCGTACTGAATGGCAAGCAAGAGCAACAGAACTGTGAGTCTTAATATTGCATATAATTCGGCAACATTTGTTTGCCTGTTGATCACACAGCTTTCAGAATATTACTGCAAATATGAAAATATAGCTAATATTCATAATTGTTTTACCAAATAAGAATTTATTCCTGTGTTCGCCTTCACATTACATCCATTTTTAATACTAATTTTTCATAGCTTCGACTACTTGAATATGAAACCACAACCTGAGACTATCACTCTCAGTTTTGCATAATTATTATAAATCTGTAACAAGCTGCCATATTTTTCATAACTTTTTGCAAACAATTCTTTATGACTCCTGCCCTGTACAGCTCACACTGACTTTCATTGTGCATGCGTAGCAAATCAAGTCAGCTTGTAGAAGGCACCTTGTTTTATAATACATGACCTACCATTCATGAGATATTAGTCTCAGTATTAAAATATTGTTATTCTTAATCCAGTGTACAGCAAACAAATAATTATATCTGTGGCTGTGTTTGCCTTATGCAAGTGTGTGTGTATGTTGTCTTTTTTCTTCTAACAACTACTGCTTGCATAGTCCCCAACATGATTATAATATGCTTAATTTTTGTTTTATTAGTGTAAATATTTAAAATATTTAATTTTCATTAGCAAAAACTATTCAGTAAATGAATGAATGTATATCTCATACTGACGTTTGAACTGTGGATGTCTATCATATTCTGTCATAATAGTTAAGCCCTGTACATCTCATAGTCTTATTTGTGGCAGTATAATGTCCTTTCAACTTGCTGTGAATCATAGATACCCAGAGTGTGTCAGCCTGAACAAATACAAAACTTCTGTTATGAAATGAATAACAAACAAAATAGCACCCAAAAGGATACATAAAACTACTGGTTCTATGGAGCAATAACGAGCCATATTTCTGTAACTATAACAAATCTAATAGCATATTTTGCATAATAATATGACAGGATTTTACCTATGAAATGCACTTAGCTGATGATTTCAAGTATAAATAAACATCCACATCTTTATGCTCAATATAATGTACTTTATTGTCCATAAGTTTGTAAGTCTAGCATGGGGGGGGGGGGGCATAATTCCAGCAACAACAAACATTCATAGTCAGGAAAATATGTAGGATTTTTACTGCTGATATAATGACAACTCAGTAAAGAGGCATTCTTATGCAGAGCAAAAATTCAGTTCAACATTGCTAAAGTAAACTATCCATAATGCCTAATACATAAACATCTATAATGTGTAATCAGAAACTGCAATATTGATTGTCATGAACATCTGAATCTCCATATAAAGCAATATGTCAGCTCCCATAAGGCAGTTTACAAAAAAGTGAGGGACCTCTGTATGTCAGTCCTGCTTCAGAAGACATCATAATCTCTACATCGAATGGCCACACTAATATAGTTCAATCTGTTGCTTTCAAACACTATCCTGTGTCCCCACCCTGATCATAAAACTGAAGGGTTCATCTGCAATATGAGTCCATATGACACTTGTGTATACTACAGGAAGACCCTGCACACATGTTTAAAAAAACATGCAGATTGTGGGTGGAATGACAACAGTACACTTTTTTTTTTCAAAAGGCAAGTATCAGCTAACGCTTTGAACTGGTACATATACATACCACAAACTAAGGCATACATATGCCTTAATTTGAGGAATATATTTGCACCAGTAGTCAATTTTGCACTGACAAGCATGTTCTTAAAAGAAATGTAGGGAACTCTCATGTTAAAATAAATGCTGTTACAAGCTGTATAGCAACTCTTCACTTTCATGTGAGTGTGCTAACAGATGCTATGACTTAAAACAAAAGTAGAAAGGTAGCAGTACACAATACCAAGTCAGAAAGTTGAAATAGTAGAACTGGAAGCTAGTCTCATTATTTTCCAACTTAAAGTAGAACATGAGGATAAGAGATCATAGACATAAAATGACTTTATATGGCAGCCACAGAGAATACAATGGAAGCAGGACCTGTAGTTCTTAGAGAAAGAAGCAGTAACAATTGTACAAGTATCTCTTCATTTTATATTTCACTGTTAAAAGATCTCAAATAGTAGATAGGTAGGCTTACATAAGACCAGCAACGGCCAATATATTTGTTATCAGAAATCCAAAGGTTCATTTTTAAAGTATGGATAATACAGAATTTTGCACAACTTAATAGGATCATTCTAACTGGAAACAAAGTGAAATGTAGTGATGTGAAGAATATATTGCCCTGTGAGTTGTTGTATAGGAAATGCAGCCATTTAATGCAGCTGTTTAGTGGCACCGTTAGCTGAGAGTAGTGCCCAAATGCATATCCCCTGCATATTTATTCTCATGCTGGCAGGGTCACCGTTTCTTTTAAGATATTAGAAGAAGCTGTGAAATTTGTACAAAGAGAAGTGGGTGGTCCATAAAGCAAGTTTGCCAAACAGTAGAAGCAAATAAATATGGAGAAAGTGGAAAACTGAGAGGTGGTTACCTTACAAAAGGAGGAAGGTGATGTCTAGATGTTGAGATGAGAGGAAATGAAGAAGTAAGGAAGGCCTTCTCAGTACAGAAGGTCAGAAAAAGGTGCAGAGGGAGAGGAGGTAGGGTTGCCACCTTTTCAAATGGCCAAAGTGGGACATTTTCGGGACACACATCAGATTTTACAGACCGACACATACCCACGGTCAGTACAAAGGTTAGAACTTTACTTTTTTGCCTAAATGAAAGCTTATTCTTGTAGCAGTTTAGTTGCTTATTCTGTTTCTTGTAACATTTAGGTATTTTAGATACAGAAATAACTATTTTATGCAACTATTACATAAAATATGGAACATAATTATGTCCGACAATCTCAGGACATTTGCCATTTTTAATATTTTTGGTCAGGACACAGCTGCCCATAGTGGGACTGTCCCTTGCAAAGTGGGACAGGTGGTAAACCTAAGAGGAGGTCTCCCAGGCAGTTATAAGAGATATGTCATCTTGTTAAATCCAGGGAAAACAAGAGGAAACTGTTGATGAACTTGGATATACCAGATAGCTGTGAGAGGGAGAGAAAGGGAAAAGAGACATACCTCTCAACTGTCCAGATTTTCACAGAACATCCAGATTTTTGCCTAACATTTTTGGTCTGTTCCTCATACAATTTGTGATTTCCTGGATTTTTGTGGCAAATTAATGAGGACTGAATTCACTAAATAAAGACAGGCATTTGAGTTTTAGACTTCACAACCTTCAGAAAATACACTGTAACACAAGACTCTTTATTCTAGCAACTTTCTAAGTTTATAACAGCAGTATTTAAAATTTGTCTCTATTTTGAATCTTTGTCCCCCCCATTATTTTTGGCTTTGTCCAAATTGTTTGTGCTAAAAACTTGACAGCTATGAAAAGAAGTTTGAAGAAAGGATGCAGATGAAGAGGGGACATACATTTAATTTTATTTATTTAGTTAGTTACAAGTATTTCCATGTTTAGTCCTAAGCATTTCCCATGAATTTAACAAATGACAAAACCAGAAAGAGCTAAAAGCTAGAGAAGGAGATAAAGCTATGACAGGCCCAAAGCAACAGTCAGCAATGGAGCTGGAGGGACTCAGGATGGCACATGCCTGAGGAAGATAAGAGCAAAGGGGAAGAGGAAAAGTAATTCCAAGAGGAAGTCACTTGCCTCTTGTTGCTTTGTGGTTTCTGTTTCCTTCTTGCAGTCACTGAAGGCTTCAGAACATCTTACAAGAACCTTGATGGCTGACAGACAGAAGTTCAGCACAACAGACAGGCTCTACAGGTGGTAACACTCAGTATTGCCACAAGGTGCAGGCGCTGAATGAAACTGAAAGCACCACAAGTGAACAAGTTACACAAGTATGTAAGCTGAGCACAGCAGAGAGGCTGTCCAAGTCAATGGTAACATTCAGTATTGTCACAGGGTGTAGACGCTGAGTGAAACTGAAAGAACCAGACACGAACTAGTTACCTATGTATGTGACCTTAGAGCTCTTGTATTAACTGGTGTCTGAACAATGGAGCCAGTGTATATAAAGCAGTATATATGCCCCCCACCACCACCCACAGTGAGTTAACAGGCTTACAATTGGAATTTGCTTAACAGGGCCTACAGTATGTGGATAATTGGATAATATAGTAGGGTTCTATTACTAATCGTTTTAATTGAAAGGGCAAAAGTGTTAAAACAGTGTGGTGGTGTGAGGTAGTGCCAGCTGTGCCAGGAGAACTAGGGCAGTGGATGTGTAACATATTTCAGCATAGCTAGCTGCAGTTTTGTAAAGAATTATATGTCATTTGTATATCAAACTGATTTGTACAGGGGTTTGTGTTGAAAATGTATTTGTAAAGTTGCTTGTGTTAAAAAATGTATCAACGGTGGGTCCTGCTTTACAGAAAAAGAAGTATACCTGTATGTCAGACTGTATGGTAACTTGAACTGCATCTATTGTAACAGAGGATACTGGAAGAAAAGAGGTTAATCTCAGTCCAGCTAACTTTGAAAAAAATATCTTGAAATTAAATTACTTAATTTAGGCCAAAAAGATTGCATCTCACAAGTCATAATGCAGTCAGAGACAAAAAGTCTGTACTATGAAACCTTCTGTATTGTCTTTAGCAGTGAACTAATTGCTACTGTAGAAGGCTGGAAGTGTTGATATGATTTTATGGCTTCCAGATGCTATAACACATCTTAGCAAAGCTCTCTCTGTGTGTATGGTAACACATATGTGCGAGATTCTGGTTCACTTTCTAGTAAAGGGGGTAGTATGGGGAACCAGAAGTCAGATGGCCAGATGTATGTGATGTCATTCTGTAATACAGGACTGAAATTATGTTTTAATACTAGATGAGACAGAAGTCTCAGAGCAGTCTGTTTTTGTAACCTGACAAAGAAGGATCTCTCACCCATTTAATATTGCCTTGCTTTAGTAACTAACTAGGGAATAAGTAATTCTTTAGACCAGTCAGGAAAATATAGTGAGATTGGTTAAGTACTGTTTTTCAGTATTAGCTAAGTACTGTTTTTCTGTATGTATGTGAATCTATTCATATGTGTTATTTTAATATTTCCTGTGATTGAAACTCTGTTGTTTATTGTAAATAGATATTTAGTATTTTCATGTTCTTTTATTAGTTATTATTAAATATACTTAAACTTTTCATTGTGGCTGGTCTTTTAGATAATAATTTAAATTTTAAGAGTACTTATATTTATTTGCTGACACTGTGGCCACTCCTGAAAGCATTACTGCATTGGTAAAACACTACCATTTGTATTAGTATTAATTTCACTCAGTATAATTGTGTACCCTTGTAAGAGTCTTAGGGTAACTGACTTTGGAGTGTCTGGTGGTAGTAACTAGATTATAGTCTGAGCAAAGGGTAGCAGATCAAGTAAATCTGTGGTAGCCTTTCCCAGGTGTGTGTGTGTGTGTGTGTGTGTGTGTGTGTGTGTGTGTGTGTGTGTGTGTGTGTGTGTGTGTGTGTGTGTGTGTGCAAATCAATTCACAGGGAGGGTGTTGGAGGACTTGGTTTGGACACTTGACTGAGGACTCAACTCTACAGCTGTGCCAGTGGGGAGTCTTATTGGGAGCCTGGAGAAACAGAGAGAGACAGAGATAGGGAAAGCCAGACCCTGGACTGAGTGTATTCCATGTTTTCTCTTAAGGGAAATTGTGCTTGATGTAGAGAGCTGCATCTGGAATTACTGTGTGTATCTATTTTATTCCAAGTGAACGTCCCTCACAAGTGTCAGTGGTCAGGATTCAGGCTCCTTAATTACTGGCACAGAGGAGGGGACATCACATATTGGTGTGCAGTGGTGTGGATATTAATTGAGCTTCTGTAGCCTGTAAGCAGTTGTCACTAAAGGTGTATGTGCTCTCAGCGGTCACAAGGTAAACATACAGAGTTTCATTTTCACAACCATTTTATTGATTTATTTTTTTGTTAGTTTAGTTTAGTCGGGGATAGGAGGCAAAGATGTAAGCAGATGATTATGTCAAGCTGATAAAGAACCAGTTAGCCAAGGTGTGCAAAGCCAAAGGACTGGTGCATGCCAACTTGACTAAAGAGGAAATGATTTCAGCATTAGTCACAGTTCAGACCAGCAACCTGGAGGATAACTAGTCTGGTTATGGAAATTTGCATCCCTCAAAAACAGAACAGCTCACCTTTTCCTCAGAGGACTTAAAAATCTGTCTGGAGTTAAAGAAACTTGAACTGGATGCCAAACATTTGGAATTCCAAAGACATACATCTGGAGAATTTCTCCCCGGGCCTCTGCTGAAAACAGGCTCTGTGGAACCTAGTCGGACATTCTCGGTCAACAAATGTTATATAAATAAATAAATAAATAAATAAATAAAATTAGAATCAGCAGACAGTCTACGGCATTTCGAGGTCAAAGAAAATGAGAGACTGCACCATTTGGAGTCTGAAGAAAATTAGAAGCACCGTCAACATGAGATGGCCATGCTAATTCTTCAACAGGAACATGGATGTAATGTTTAAGGGAATAACTGAACCCCAGAAGCAATAAAGGCCAGTATATTTCTTCCACACTTTACAGAAGGTGATAGTTTTATTCATATATTTGAAAGAGTATGTAAATAGTATAATATTGACCAAAGGCCCTGGGTACAGTTCACTTACACCATGGTAAAGCTGTAACTGTTTCAAAATTGTCTGATACTGATTGTTTAAATTATGATAAAGTCAAACAATGCTTATTAGAATGTTTTAAGTTAACACCAGAAGCTTACAGAAAAAAGTTTCATAAGCATAGACGCAAGGCAGATGAAAATGTATGTGATTATATTGCTGAGCTAAGCACTTATATTCATTGGTGGGTGAGTGGATGTCTGGTCACTACTTTTGAAAGGCTGTCAGACCTTTTGGTGATGGAACAAGTCCTTAGCACTTTGTCTGAGGACATGAGAATCTGGTTGGCAGACCAAGAGTGTAACTCTGCAGATGAGCTGGGGAAAAAAGGGGATTTCTACTTAGCAAGCAGGGCATCACTGCACAAGAAGGGGAAGCCCAGTGCTGCACATGGATATAAGGGAACCCATGGTGGGCAGCCTAAACCACCCCAACAGAGACCACCAGTGACAGGGGAAGCCACTAGTTCAAGTATGCAGCCAAGATGAAGGGTTAGATGTTTTAAATGTAAACAGTGAGGTCATATATCATATAGATGCCCACAAAGCAAGGTGAGGAACAAAAGGTGGAGAATCCTGCAAGTGGGAATAACAATACACCAGTGGTAAGTTGTCTGGAGACAACAGGGGTACCAAACTATCACCGGAGTTTATATCCTATCTTAGTGAATGGAAAACAGGCCACTCCTAAGACAGATGCAGCCTCTGACATAAGCATTGTGAAGCCTGCAGTGGTTAGAGAGAAGCAGTGTTTGCTTTGGCAGTCCACTCCATTCAGAGCTTTAGGAAGGACCCCATTCCAAATACCTTTGGCCAGGCTTCACCTTGACTGGGAGGTGGAAAAGGAAGCAAGCAAGTAGGAGTGTTCGATGATGTCTTGATAGGGAATAATTTTGATAATGCAGTACCTTGTGTGCATACAGTTACATGCAGTCAGGCTTGGAAACAGGCATGTGGGTCTGGTAGCTTGGAGGAGGCCCAGACAGACCCCATGCCTGAAGCCATGGCTGGTGAGGTGGCTATTTCAGGGTGGGAGCTACTCTGTAGCAGTAAGCCTGAAGGTCAGCTACAGCTGCTGGTAGGTATTGATGTTCCCTTGGACAGAGTGACTCCAAGGGCAGAGGTGAGTGATAATACCCAAGCTGACAGTGAGGTCCCACTGTCAGAAGATACCATGCTTCTTGTGGAAAGGGAGCTGGGAAGGGTCACAAAGATAGAGATGAGACAGGCTCAACTCCCTACATTATGAGGCTTGAGGGAGATAGCTAAGGAGGCACCTGATTCTCAAGGAAAAGGGGAGTCTGTACAGTAGAACAAAGGGATGTTCTTCGTGTTTCACTGTTGCAGTCATAACTGTAGGGTGCTCCTGCCGGCAGGCAGCCCGAGGTTGGCCAGAATCCCAAAGTCTGGGTCCGGCGTCGGCTGTATAAGCAAGTACCCTGACGTCAGTACGCTTTGGTACATAGCCCTCAGCCGACGCCATCTTCTCCAGTCTTTCTTGCCGTGCGGTGGAAAGCAGCTTGCAAGTCGTTGGTTGGCGATTTTCGAACAGCGTATTTGGTTGTTGTCGGTCCGAAGTTCTTACTTCTCTTCTCAAAGCTAAGTACCCCGTTGGAATCTTTTTCTTGTTCCTCCGATGTCAGAAAAAGTTAATAATTGTATAGCGTGTGAAACAAATACCTCATAAAGATATCCACTCTTACTGTCTACCTTGCTTAGGCCCTGACCACGACGTTTCTTGTTGTCGGTTCTGTGCCAGGTTCAACTCTCGTACTATCAAGCGCAGGTACGATTGGGCTTTAAATTATTTTGGCAGACGCTTCAATTATAGAATGTCGGACACTACCGGAGTTCAAAAGAAGCGCAAAGACAAAGACAGGCCTCCGAGGTCCAAACAGGACTCGTTGCAGCTGGAGCCAGCGTCCGGTTCAGCTGTCGTCAGTGAGGCGCTTTTGCAGCCCCTGTCGTCCGCCACTTCTGAACCGATGGCCGATACGGACTCCCATGGGGAGCCATCAAGGCCCACTATTTTAACTGCTGCAGGACCTTGGACGCTCCTTCAGATGGGTCCGGAACCGCTGTGCAGGCACCGGCTTCTGAGGGGGTTTTCAGGCCTACTCACTACTCAAAGGCAAAGGCAAAGACAAAGACTCCTGTTAAGTCTAAAGTTCCAGCTCAAGCTGCTTCTGAATCCACTCCCAGGACACAAAAGCAATTATTGAGGATGGCTGAAGATTTGCTTACAATGATTAGGGGTTCTCACCCCCCTCCTGAGAAAAGGCCTTGACAGGATGTTACTCTGGATTCCTCTGACCAGGCTTCTGTATCTTCTGTTTCTTCCTCAGATCAGGACTATTCCTTTCCTCCTTATGAGGATTCGGATGCTGAGGACTCTTTACCCTCGGCCTCTCCGCCTGAGGATTTTTCTTTTGGGGAAACCTTACATGAGATGAGGGAACATTTTCATTGGGAAGGACAGGAGTATTCTGCTTCCAAGAAGAGGCTTAGAGAATTTCTTCTTCTTCCTCAGCATAGGCCTTTAGCTATCCCTCCTGTTTTGGACATTGTAGATGATGCTTTTTCTGAGGCTAATTTGAATCCTGATTCCATGCCTCCTGCTCCCTCTAAGTCTGATAGATTTTATAGGGTTCCTGACTCTCATTTATTTAAAAACCCTTCTGCGGATCCTGAAACTATTTCTCAGGGCTCTAAGGCTGCTAAGGTTGCTACTTCTAAAAATCCTATTCCCTCTGAGAAGGATTCTCGTGCTTTAGACAGGTGGGGAAAAAGGTATATACTTCTGCTACCCTGTCTGTAAGGGCTTTAAATTGCCAGTTTCATATGTTTAAATATCAGCAATTTCTTTTGTCTGTTTTAAAGCAAAAGCTTGCTTCCCTTCCTGCTTGTGCAGAGGATAAGGAACTTCAGGATGTTTTGCATGCTACTGAACAGGTGAACAAGCATAGCTTACATTGTGGTTTTGATGCTTTGGATGCTTCTTGCAGGGCTGCAGCCTCTGGTACTGTTATTAGGAGACATGCCTGGCTTCGTGAACAAAGTTTACCTGAACAGGTTAAGGCTAAGTTATTAGATGCCCCTGTTCAACATGATGTTCTTTTTGGATCCAAGGCTGAGGAAGTTATTAAAAAGATGGAAGAAAAGGCAAAATCTATGCAGACTGTAAAAGATTTCTTGCAAGTTCAGCCTCCTAGATTTTCCAGGAATTGGCCCTCTAAAAATTGGTCCTTTCCCACGTCTGACAGGCCTCAAAGGGGAAGATATAGGCACTCCAGAGGTCGTGGTCAAGGCCAGGCCTCTTACAGATCTAGACAATGGACTGCTTCTTCACCTAGAAGGGGAGAAGACAGATCCCAATCTCAAAGAAAGCAAACTCAATGACTCTCTCGGTTGGGCTTCAGGACCCCTTCACCTGGATGCCCCTCTCAGAGGAAAACTGTCTCTTTTTTACAGAAATTGGACTCATATTACCCAGGACAGATGGGTATTGGACGTGATTTTAAAAGGTTACAAATTCCACTTTCACACTTTGCCAAGGGCTCACGGTTGGCCAGATCTGCCAAAACATCAATGGTCAGAGGCCTTAACTCAAGTGGATGCTCTTCTGGCCATGAGAGCCATAGAGCCTGTTCCACTCTCGGAGATGGGAAAAGGTTTTTATTCAAGACTGTTTCTGGTTCCCAGAAAACAAAACTCATGGAGACCTATTCTGGACCTTTCTGTGTTAAACACCTTTTTGGAAATTACAAAATTCAAGATGCTTACTCTGCAGCAACTAATTCCAATGCTCTCTCAGGATGCCTGGATGGTGACATTGGACTTAAAGGAAGCCTATTTACATATTCCCATCAGACAAGAACGCAGGAAATTCCTCAGGTTCAAGGCAGGTTTGAGGCACTTTCAATTCTCTGTTCTGCCCTTTGGTTTATCTACTGCGCCCAGAGTCTTCACCAAGTGCCTGGCACCAGTAGTGGCTTACTGCAGACTTCATGGGATCCAGATTTACCCCTATTTGGACGACTGCCTTATTCAGGCAGACAGCAAAGATCTTCTGCTTCAACATCTGGACTTTGTTCAACGTCTTCTCCTCCTACTGGGATTCTCAGTGAACATAAAAAAGTCACATTTGATCCCTTCTCAACAAATGGTATTCTTGGGAGTCCTCTTAAATACAACCTTACAAAGGGCCTTCCTCACTCCAGAAAAACAAACTCAGCTGGCTTCTACTTTCAACACCTTAGCAACTCTATCTCAGCTCACTGCAAGGAAATTCCTGCAGGCTCTGGGCTACATGGCTTCCTGCATTCTGTTGATTCCAAACGCAAGGCTTCACATGAGAAAGCTTCAATGGTATCTGAAAAGTGTATGGTCACAGCATTACCACGATCTGGATATTCTGATTCCTCTGATCCCCTGCCTTCAGAGGGAGTTCCTCTGGTGGTCCAGGGCATGCACTTTAAACGAAGGAAAACCTTTCGCCTTCCTCAACCTACTCAAATCCTAACCACGGACGCCTCGGATTATGCTTGGGGAGCACACTTTCTAGACAATTGCCAGCAGGGAACCTGGACAAAGGACCATCTTCACTGGCACATCAATCTGAAGGAAATGTTGGCAGTTCAAAATGCCCTTCTAGCCTTCAAGAACCTTTACAACCAGGGCCTCTGCTAATGCACAGACAACACCACGGTCATGTGGTACATCAACAAGCAGGGGGTTCTCATTCATAACCCCTTTGCAGACTAGCTATGGCTTTATGGGACACAGCTCTAAATTTGAATCTACATCTCCAGGCTCAATTCATTCCAGGGAAACAGAATCTCTTAGCAGACAGCCTGAGCAGAAACATTTCAGATCCTCACGAATGGATGCTAGACACCAACTTGTTCAACAGGATTACTGCAGTTTGGGGATGTCCCCAGATAGATCTGTTTGCATCCCATCTCAATCATCAGCTGCCTCGCTTTTGCACCAGGTCCTTCCACAAAACAGCTTGGAGAGTGGATGCCCTGTCCTTCAGCTGGAGAAGCCTTTCAGCATATGCCTTCCCTCCTCTTCCTCTACTGCCTCGGGTATTATTGAAGATAAAACAGGACAAGCCCAAGTTCCTCATCTTGATTGCTTCAAATTGGCCTTGACAGTTTTGGTATCCAACTTTAAAGCTCCTGTTCTTGGGGCCTCCTTGGATTCTCCCACTGAACCCTTCGCTTTTGTCCCAGCATCAGGGTCAGTTACTACATTCCAACCTCAAGACCCTTTGTCTGGCAGCTTGGCTCTTCAAAGGAATTTGATTTCCTCTAGTCTTCCCAAACAAGTTTTGGATGTTCTTTTGGAAGCTAGACGGCCTAGCACTAGGAAATCCTATGCCTCTAAATGGAAGAGGTTTTGTATTTGGATGCAGGACCGAGGCTCGGTTCCTCAGGTACCTGATCTCTCTTCTATTTTGCTTTACCTTTCGGAGCTTTTATCTAAAGGACTTTCCTTTTCTTCCATTCAGATTCATGCTTCTGCTGTCTCTGCGCATTTCAATTCTGATCCTCCTGTTTTTTCTCATCCTTTCGTGAAGCAGTTCTTGAGAGGGGCTAAAAATTTGCGGCCTCCCAGGACCCCTCCTGTCCCTGCCTGGGATCTTAATTATGTTTTAGAAAAACTTACTTTGCCCCCTTTTGAGCCTGCTGCATCTTCTGATATTAAGTTTTTATCCTGGAAGACTGTTCTTTTATTAGCTTTGACCTCTGCCAGAAGGGTCTCAGAGTTGCAAGCTCTCATGGCTGTGGAACCATACCTTATTTTCCATCAGGACAGAGTATCCTTGAGGACCAATCCTACTTTCATGCCTAAGGTGATTTCGAAAGTGGCTTTAAATCAGACAATTCACCTTCCTACTTTCTTTCCAAATCCTCAAAATAAAGGGGAAAGGATTTTGCATTCATTAGATGTGCACAGACAGTTATGATTTTACCTGGACAAGACTAAAGAGATCAGAAAGTCTAATCAATTGTTTGCTTCTTTTGCCTCCAGTTCTCTTGGAAAACCTATTTCTAAACAAACTATTTCCAAATGGATTGCTTATGGAATCAGATTTTGTTACACTCATCATGGGAAACAGTTTCCAGGTACCATTAGAAGTCATTCTACTAGAGCAGCTGCCACTTCTACAGCTTTCCTCAGAGGAGTCCCTACCAAGGATATCTTGGAAGCTGCCACTTGGAGTTCTGTGCATACTTTTTCCAAGCACTACAATCTCCCCTTGTTTTCTAAGTCCAGGGCAGGCTTTGCCTCTGCTGTCTTGCAGGGTATTCTTGCCTCCTTCTTCTATCTAAAGCCTCCTCCCCTTTTACACTGCTTTGGGATTCCACCCTACAGTTATGACTGCAACAGTGAAACACGAAGAACATAGTACAGTTGTGTACACCTACCATAAATGTAGATGTTCGAGTGTCTTCACTGTTGCAGTCGGGGTTTCCCTCCCTCCTATCCCCTCTGTTTTTCTCTCTTTTCCTTTTTTTGTGGTGTATTTGTGTTTCCTTGTTGGATTCATTTTTGATTGGTTGGGGACTTCTGACATCTGGGGCAAGAAAGGCTGGAGAAGATGGCGTCGGCTGAGGGCTATGTACCAAAGCGTACTGACGTCAGGGTACTTGCTTATACAGCCGACGCCGGACCCAGACTTTGGGATTCTGGCCGACCTCGGGCTGCCTGCCGGCAGGAGCACCCTACAGTTATGACTGCAACAGTGAAGACACTCGAACATCTACATTTATGGTAGGTGTACACAACTGTACTTTACTGTATAGAGAGTAGACTCCCTGAGGGAGGGCTAGAGGGCGAGGTAATGCAGCAGTTGGTAGTGCCTAGAGCCTACCATCTGGCACTTCTAGGCATAGCCCAGGGCATTCCTTTTGCAAGTCATATGGGCATAAAGCATACCAAGAGATGTATTATGCAGAACTTTTATTGGCCTGGGATTACAAAGAATGTAACAGGGTACTGCAGCACCTGTTAGCAGTGCCAAAAAAGTAGGCAAGGCAGGAGACAAGGTAAGGCTCCTTTAATGCCTTTGCCTGTGACTCAAGAGCCATTTAATATTTTATTTATTTTATTTTACATTTGTTGACCGGGCTAGTCTGGCTGGATACACGTCCATTTTCAGCAGAGGCCCGAGGAGAAAAGCTCCACTATATACTGGTACATTACATAAAATACATTACTATAAGATACAACTTATAAGGATTAAAGAACTAATTGAATGTAGGATATTAACAATACAGAAGCATTTTTACAGAAATGCACAGTTCTTAAATTACATCATTTTTACAGAATATGTATAATGCTTAACATACTAAATACTGAGTAGAATTCCTAATCCCATGTTATTAGGAAAAGCAGGAGTAGTAATTTTGAAAAGAAAGAAAGAGGAAGCACATACAAACACATGAAAAGAAAGAAAGAGGTAGCACATGCAAAGGTCTATACTATATAGTATTGACAGTTATGATAATACATTTGTGCCAGGGCACCAGTTCTAAGAAATTGAATTGCACAGCAGGGAGCAAAGTGTAGGTTTAAGTGAGAGGGTAGATGACAGGATCCAGAGGTGTATTGAGTAAAGAGAAAAGATGTTATAGGAAAAGTAATATCTAAGTGGATATAAGGTGAGCTACAGAGGAGGAGTGATACAAGTAGTAGAGACAAGTAGAGAAAGTAATGGAGAGAGTTGTAAAAAGAGTTTGGCCCTTAAGTCAGTCAGGATTAGAGCAAGGGCATAGCCAGTTGGATTTGAAATGGTACCTTAGTTGTTTCTTGAAAAGTTTTGATGAGCCTAGGGAGGTCAGTTCTATGGGAAGTTTATTCCAGTAAGAGCCAACAACATTTGTAAACTCTTTAAGAGGATAGCTATGGATATTGTGGGGCCTCTGAGTTCCCCACATTCCACAGGGTAGACATATACCTTGGTGGTAGAATATTATGCTACTAGATACCCTGAAGTGGTGGCTCTGTCCTCCATCAAGGCAGAGAAGGTGACAAATGCTTTGTTAGAGATTTTCAGCAGGATAGGTTTCCCAAAAGAAATACTGACTGACAGAGATGCCAATTTCATATCAGGCCTGCTGGCTTGTCTGTGGGAGCGCTGTGGGGTGAAGCACTTAAAGACCACCCCCTACTACCCCCAGACTAATGGTCTTGTGGAGAGATTACATTCTACACTAAAGGCCATGCTATGTGCATTTGCAAACCAGTTTAAGAGAGAGTGGGACAAATATTTGTCGCATCTCCTGTTTGCATACAGAGAGGTACCCCAGGAATCCACAGGTTTTTCACCCTTTGAGTTGCTGTATAAGCATAGGGTGAGGGGGCCTTTAAATTTGATTCGCGATGAGTGGGAGGGTGAGTGTGAGACCCACAAGGAGTCTGTTGTAGCATATGTCCTCAACCTTAGGACAGGGCTTAGGGAGCTCATGGGCTTGGCCCAGGAGAACCTGGCAGGAGCCTAACAGCAGAAAAATGTCTAGTATGACAGGAATGGTCAAGCCCGAGAGTATGTTGTGGGACAGAAGGTTATGGTTCTCATTCCTGTCAGACACAATAAGTTGCAGGCAGCTTGGGAGGGACCTTTCAATGTGGTAAAGAAGGTCAGTGATGTTAAGTGCATGGTAGAACTGCTAGGCAGGAGGCATGGGCACAAATTTTACAATGATGAAGCCTTACCATAATATGGAGACCCTGGTGCTGATTACTTGCAGTGGATGGCAGGAGGACTCTGAGGGAGATCTGCTGACTGATCTCATCAGTGAGGCTCAGACTGACACCTCAGTGGAATGGGTAGCAATGTCCCCGTGGCTGTCCCGTACCTAGGTTCAAGAAATCTGAGCAGTGTTACAGGAGTTTGAGGGCATGTTCACTGGGACATGTGGGTATACCCACCTGGTGCAGCACCATATGGATACAGGACCCGAAAGGCCTATCAAGCAGGCCCCTTACAGGGTGCCTGAGTGAGTCAGACAGACTCTGAGGGAGGAGATGCAGGAAATGTTAGAACTGGGGGTAATCCAGGAGTCCAGCAGTCCCTGGGCCGCCTCAGTGGTGCTGGTACCAAAGAAAGATGGCAGCACCAGGTTCTGTGTGGAATATAGAAAACTAAATAGTCACACAGAGTCAGATGCTTACCCCATGCCTAGGACAGATGAAGCCTTAGAGCAGCTAGGTGGGGCTAAGTATCTGAACACTACTGATCTGACCAAGAGCTACTGGCAGGTGCCCTTGACTCCCACCACACAGATAGGTCAGTCTTTGTGACTCCTCTTGGAATATACAATTTCACAAAGATGTATTTTGGGATGAAAAATGCCCCAGCAACCTTCCAGAGGCTGGTAGATCATATCCAAGCAGGAGCAGAAGATTATGCCCTTGTTTACCTGGATGATATGGCTATTTACAGCCATTCCTGGCATTAGCACCTTCAGCATGTCAGGGAAGTCCTGGGCAGGGTTGACCACTAAGCCCAGGAGGTGTCAGGTGAGTATGGCAGAGGTCTGCTACCTGGGACATACAGTGGGGAGTGGTAAGATCAGGCCAGAACCTGCCAAAGTGGAAGATATTCAGGTGTGGCCTGCCTCTGTTACCAGAAACCAGGTAAAGGCATTATTGGGGTCAGTGGTGTACTAGAGAAAATTTGTTCACCATTATAGTACAATAGCTGCTCCCCTCACAGAAAAAACAAGGAAAAACAGGGCAGAGAAGGTAGTGTGTACCTCAGCCTGTGAGCAGATATTCTAAAAGCTTAAAGGGGCTTTGGGAGGAACCCCTGTGTTAGCCAGTCCATATTGTAGCAAAGAATTTGTTGTGCAGGTGGATGCTTTGAACCATGGGGTGGGGGTAGTACTCAGGCAGATTTCCTCAGAGGTAGAAGAGCACCCAATTGTATATCTCAGCCATAAGCTCCAACCCGGGGAGGAATGTTATACAGCTGTAGAAAAAGAATGTCTAGCCATTGTATGGGCTCTGCAGAAACTTCAACCTTATCTGTATGGAAGGAAAGTCACTGTAGTTACAGACCACAATCCCTTAACATGGCTACATTGAGCCAGCAAGCAAAATGCCAAGTTACTAAGGTGGAGCCTAAGGTTGCAGGCATATGATATGACAATGCAGAACCATAGTGGGGTCAGCAATGTCAATGCAGATGTGTTCTCAAGACAGGGCATGGATTAATGTATTCCTAGATAGGCTCATTCCTCTCAGGCAGTATTTCTCAAGGGTCGCTTGAAAAATCTTGAGTCTTCAAAGGGAGGAGAGATGTGATGATATGAGGTTTTGTCAGCTATGCCAGGAGAAGTAGGGCAGTGGATGTGTAACATATGTCAGCATAGCTAGCTACAGTTTTGTAAAGAATTATGTGTTATTTGTATATCAAACTGATTTGTACAGGTGCTTGTATTGAAAATGTATTTGTAACTTTGCTTGTGTTAAAAAATGCATGAACAGTGGGTCTTGCTGGACAGAAAAAGTACTATATCTGTATGTCAGACTGTATGGTAACTGTTGAAATATATATACTGTAACAGAGGATACTGGGAGAGAAGAGGTTAATCTCAGTCCAGCTAACTTTGAAAAATATCTTGAAATTAAATTACTTAATGTAGGCCATAAAGATTGTATCTCACAGGTTAAAATGCAGCCAGAGACAAAAAGTCTGTAGTAGGAAACCTTTTGTATTGTCTTTAGCAGTGAACTAATTGCTACCCTGGAAGAGTGAAAGTATTTAGATGATTTTATGGCTTCCAGATGCTATAACACATCTTAGCAAAGCCCTATCTGTATGTATGGTAACACATATGTGTGAGATTCTGGTTCCGTTTCTAGTAAAGGGGGTCGTATGGGAACCAGAAGTCAGATGACCAGATGTATGTGATGTCATTCTGTAATCTAGGACTGAAATGATGTTTTAATACTAGATAAGACAGAAGTCTCAGGACAGTCTGTTTTTGTAACCTGACAAAGAAGGATTTCTCACCAACTTCATCTTGCCTTGCTTTAGTAGCTAGGAAATAAGTAATTCTTTAGATCAGTCAGGAAAATATAGTGAGATTAGTTAAGTACTGTTCTTCTGCATCTGTGTGAATCTATTGATCTGTGTTATTTTAATATTTCATGTGACTGAAATACTGGTGTTTGAGCAGGGACACAGAGCACTGGTTTCAAAGGGAGGGTGTTGGAGGACTTGGACTGGACACTCGGCTGAGGAATCAACTCTACAGTTGTGCCAGTGGGGACTCTTACTGGGGATCCGGAGAAAGAGAGATAGAGAAACCCAGAACCCAGACTGAGTGTGTTCCCCATGTGCTCTTTAGGGAAATTGTGTTTGATGTAGAGAGCTGCATCTGGAAATACTGTGTGCATCTATTCTTTGTTCCAAGTGAATGGCCTTCACCGGTGTCAGTGATGAAGTTCAGGCTCCTTGATTACTGGCCCAGAAGAGGAGACGTTGCAAACAGAATAAAATGTTTTTTTAAATAGCATGGAGAACAATTTATGGGGGAGAAAGCCTGTAGCATGTGATTTCTTTGACTCATTTAATGCTTTTTAGCAGGGAAGAAAGGTAGATGGGAAGGACAGTGTGTTATTTCACTGTAGCTCTGTATAACGGGAAAATATGTGCATAATTTCTGTACATCATGAACTATAGACAAGAATAAGTTAAACCAACGTCATGTATTTTGTTTTACCTTTTTACAACTACATTGTAGGACAATACCAGGCATGGGTACTAAATAAAGATTTTTAAAAGTAAACTGGAAAAAGGATAAGATTTGGTTATCAAAATATATGCAACTAACAGGCACATAGACCTTAATGGTAGGGGTAAATGATGTTTAATTAGTTTAAGGGGTGAAGCATCATAGTATGAACTTGCAGTGATCACTGCTTTGACAGAATGAGGTAGCAATTATCTACCAACCTTGGAGACAAACCTCTCTTCAAAGACTGTAGACTGTGCCCATCATGTTGTCAGTTCTGACACCTACCTCACACAATTATGCCCACCATGTCCTAGACAAAACATAAGCCTTCTCAGTCTGAGGTTCTTACCCTGACTGAACCACAAAAGCCTCCCAGATGAAGGTTTGGTATAAAGAACACTCAATGTCACACTAACAGGCAAACAAGATATGTAGACACTACAGAAAACACAACTACAAAAAGGGGTCACTCAACTGACAGGCTGAAGCCCATAAGGCAGCAAGGCCAAGACAATACATCTGGTAGCATCTTATTCATAAGTAATGCCATAGTCTGGCACACAGATGCACCACTCACCAGGCTGAGAAAAAGCAGAGTGATGGATAGCTGCCCCTCAGGTACCATGATCTACAGTGTCACTAAGGCCCTCAAATCCTTCCACCCTAATTACACATATGACGTGGTCATTGTGCATGTGAGAATGAATTACTTGAGACATACCGCTGTGGATCATATGAAGAGGGACATGATAGAGCTCTTAGAATATGCATCTGAAATTGGTGTGAAGATAGTTTTGAGCAGTACAGTACCATTGCCCAGAATGATGCCACAATACAAACAAAAGATAACTGACTTCCATTATTGTATTAGCTATTGATGGCATTCTAAGGGGATCCGACATACATAGCAGATGATTTACAAGCTTGGCTGCTAAGCTTGGAATGGCCTGCATCTCTGTCCTTGTATTTCCTGTATATTCACCAGGACCTTTTCCTTCCATGTAGTGCCTGTTTTAGGTAAGGTTGGTCTCCTCAAATTACCTATATAGCTGATCAAAATCAAAACTATATAATGATAATTCTGCTCAGTGTAAGAAGCCTAAACAAGAAGTTGCACTCCTTAGAGGCATTCCTTCTAGAGTAACAATAGCATCCCCAAAGGGCAGGGTTTCAGTGCCTACCACTCTTTCAAACCCAATGCAGAAAAAGGTAGTATTATTGGAGGGGGGATGTCTGTAATTCCTAAGAAACCATCTCACCTCTGGACTCTTAAGCCAGGAAAATGGCCTTGAATGTCTCTATATCCTTTTCACAGTAAGTAAAACGGTACCATAACATAGCAACTTCCATACCCATCCATGTCACCTGCAACTCATGAGGCATATCTAAAAACATGGATGCCCTCCCTACAAGCATAACATTTTTCTACTGAGAAATTTTAACTATCCCTCCATTATCTTGGAACATATACAACTTGAAATAAATACACACACAGATTCCTGGAATTCTTTAATTTTAGCTCCAGAGAACATCTGGTTTAAGTCCTAGCAAAGGGGTTCAAAAATATTGGACCCCTAGCTAGAGGTTCAAAAATATTGGACCTGATTCTTACTAATATCACCATGCTATGCTTAACTCCTACAATGATCATCTCACTGTTCAAATCTGACCTCCATTCAGTGACAATCTAAAACCTGACTTACCACAAAACCCATCTCTCTTTAGAGACTATTCTAAGGCAAACCTAATCCAGCTAACTGGTGACCTCATGATATTTCAGTGCCATCCTCACCCCATTGACCCCATATGCCCACATTAAAACATGCATCGAGTCATCTGTTCCATAAGTACAATGCCAAATTGAGGAATAAATCATTTTGGTGAGACCCCAGCATAAGCAAACTATACAATAAGAGGATGAGACTCATAGCCCATAAAAGCAAACTTGATACCCCAGCATCTAAAGATGAACTCAGGGGTGCAGCCATACTTGATCTGGTCCTCACTAACATGGGAGCATGCTGCACACCCCCTAGTGTAATGTCTTCACTGGTAAGGTCAGAAGACCACAAAATGGTCCCTTTTGAAGTAAAAATAAAACCTGTACCCCAGCTAACCCTGGAATATTCTGGAACGATTCTACGGTTAACTTCCTGCTATTAAGTGATAACCTGGCAAAGTTTCAATCCCCCATAAACCCTGAGAACACTAGGTTAGGTAGAAACCCATATGTCATCCAGTAGATAGCCAACTGGCTCACAAACAGGACCCAGGAAGTTAGAATTGGGGAGCTCACCACTAGAATGAGGCCAGTCATAAATGGAGTTCATCAGGGATAGGCCCTTTGACCACTCCATTTTTGGCATTTACCTCACTGAAGTCAAGACCAATGTCAGTGGTCTCTGGCTGACTAAATTTGCAGTTGATTGCAAATTAGGAGCTGTCATTTAATCCCATACCAACACAAATATTCTCCAGGAAGGGCTGACACAGACAAACAACTGGTGTCGGATCCATGGGGTAAAACTAAATGCCAAGAAATACATAATAGCATCTTTCAGGATGTCATCCACTCCAGTAACTATCACATTGATAGCACACCACTTAGAGTTGTCCCAGCAGTCAGGGACTTAGGGACATACATAGACAGTAATCTAGCCTTTGACCATCACGTGTGTACAGTAGTGTGGAAATAATTCTATGTTGTGCAACTTATAAACAAAGGTATGGCATCTAGGTCCAAGGAAGTCATTGTTCCACTGTATTCGACATTCATCTGACCTATCATTGAGTACAGTGCCCCCTTTGGTATGTACCTAACCAGGCATTTCCAACAAATGGAATGTCCACCGAACTTCCTGACTAAAAGAATAAGGGGTACAAGTAAAATGTCCTATGCAGACCACCTCAAGGCCATATCCCTGTATTCTGTCTCCTACAGGCTGTTGAGGGGAGAGCAATGCCTGGCATACAGGAACTGTCAGACACTACTCTGATGGACCTCCTGCGCAGCCACAAAACAAATAGCACCAGAATTACCCATTCTAAAGACTTAAACCTTGCCAGTGATATAAATATTACCTGCTGGAGAGACAGGTATGTATCCCAGGGACTACCCCATCTCTGGAACAGGTTCCTTATCCAAGTAAAGCAAATTTTCTCCCTAACCCAATTCAAGTGCAACTTGGACAATTGGATGGGGAACAGGAAGTTCATCCCTAGCTTGGCACCTATGTCTCCAATGGGCACAGGCAACTTGTAAATGGTTCATCTCCCAGACCCCTGTTTGTAAATGTTTCATCTCCCAAGCCCCTACTTACACTTATCAAAGGTACCAGAACTTCTCAGATATTTGGCATGCGTGGCTAGGCTTAAAAGGGCCCTTGTGGTAGTTAGCCTAGTAAACATCTATGAACCTACAAACTCAAAAAGATTAACAAGGAACTCAGAAACAAAATCAAGTTCTGCAAAAGTAAATATGAACTGAGACATGCTACCTCAGCTAAGGGCAATCACAAAGCCTTCTTCAGCTATGTCAGAAACATTAGAAGTAATGCCCAGCAATGCTCAAAGCTAATATGTAACAACACTTACTCATCTCATGAAGACATAGCCAACATATTCATGGACAAGCTCAGTTCTAAGTTTAATCCTCTATCTCCCCTAACTTTCCCCAACTTATTAGTATACCTTCACCACCCCCTCTGATCATAACCAAGTCAATCCTGAATGCTTTATCCAAGGTCAAAAACCCTTGCTCAATGGGTCCAGATAATGTGGCTGGCTGTCTTCTTATCAACACTAGATGCTGTGTTGAAGAATCACTACTGAGCCCATTCAACATCAGCCTCTCCACTTGATTCATGCTAGAGAATTAGTCAACTGTGGTAGTCATTCCACTCCACAAGGGGGGATCCACTACTGATCCAGAAAACTATAGATCTATGAGCCTCACTAGCCTTATTTGTAAAGCCGTGGAGCACATCATTATGGAAATTGGCAGCAAGGACATAGGGAGTCTATCAATCCTGGATCCAAGCCTGTTTGGGTTTATTAAAGGCAGATCCTGCCTCTTGAATCTGTCAGGCTTCTCTGAGCATGTTATTTTTGCTTTAGACTTGGGCAGATCGATTCACACTGCCTACCTGGACCTGGCCAAGGCCTTTGATAACATTTCATATTTTGTCATTATCAGCAAGCTAATCAAACAAAATGTAAACCCCTATGTATGTTACCTGCTGGATAGCATACTAGCTAACTGACAGAACCCAATATATCAGTGTAGCAGGCATGCTTATATTGAAAAGAATAGTTAGCAGTGGTGTCCCCCAAGTACCAGTCCTAGGACCACCTTTCTTTCTGGTATTTAACTCTCTGATGTCAAGGCAGACATCTAGGGCATGTGGCTGACTATATTTGCAGATGACTGCAAACTTGAAACTGTCATTAACTCCTCATTCAACTTCAAAATTCTTTAGATGATACCAGTATGCATTAGTATGTGGTGTCTGTACCACAGTCTAAAACAAGCTACCAAGAAATGCAGCATTGTGTCCTTAGGCAAAACCTGGCACCCATGTACCTACTGCATGTGTGCCACCCTTCTAAAAGTTGACTCAGCCATTGGGAACCTGGGCACTTTTGTTGGCAATGAACTATCCTTTGATCACCCTATATCCATTGTTGGGAAATGATTTTACCTTCCCACACTAATCAACACCAAGGTATTTCTGCCAAATCTAGGGAAGTCATCTTCCCTCTCTACTCCTCCTTCACCAGGCCTACAGTAGAGTACAATGGTCTCTTTGGTAGGTACCTGTTTAAATATATGATCCAGCTCGAGAGACCGTAGCATTTCCTCACGAAGATAATCACAGGCATGTCTTCCTTAAAGCTCTTGCTCTTTCTCTCTTTTCTGTTTCCTACAGACTCGTGAAAGATGACCTCTGTCTAGCTAAACTACTCTCAAATGATCCAGTCCTATATGGCTTACTGCACATCAACACAACTAATAACACCCTCAGTACCAGCTCAAGAGATCTTAACGTCCACTGAACACATACAGAACCTACCGGCAACATAGTTAAATATCCCAGAGAATCTCTCTCTTTTATGCACTAGACTGCCTTTGGAAGCAAATAGCTTTCTTATACACACACACACACACACACACACACACACACACACACACACACACACACACACACACACACACACACAAGTTTCTGGCTCTTTTCACAATTTATAAGCAATTTTATTCCCCTAAGCCTCACAAAAAGATACATTAGGTTGCTTTTTTATCCTAAACTAAAATATTTTAATAAACTAATACTGCAGTAAAACAAGATCAAAACAGTGTTAGTATACAAATGAAAAAAAAAATCAAACTTACACAGCTGTCTGTTTTAGCAGCTTTCTTGAGGAACTCTTGAACTGGTATTCTTCCTCATTATCTTAATGTTAAAAACAGTTCCAGCTGTACCTACAATTTACAAGAACTTTACAGCTCCTAGGCCTCATAAAAAGAAACACAAAGCTTGTTTTATACAACTAGTTCCCAGAACCTCTCACAATAAGCAAGCAATGGGCATCTTGTAATACAATGTTTTGATGGGATAGATAAATTACAGAGCCGATCTTCACCAAAATGGGATTAGTTAACCTATTTTAGTCAACTCCTATTGTTGTTGCATAATGCAACTTTACTTTGTTAATATTACAAAATTTTAGAGGTAAGTAGATTCCCTTTACACCCAACATTGAGCAAACCATAGTTAGTAGACTCACAGATGCAGAGTGTAGGGTGCAAGTGGGCTTGCCCCCCAACAGTAAGTTTTTCAGTGTTTGCTGTTAAAGCCAATGGTTTTCATTACTGATTTAATTTTGTGATGTAACCAAAAATAGTGCGTACACAACCAATGTGACCAAAAAACAAGGAAGACGAGGTCCAGCCGACAGAAGTTTATTCACAACGTACAATACACCATACTATTAATACTTAAACCTAAATAATATTATTTAATACCTGTAATGTTCCTTAACTTGAGTATAGGCTTGACAGTACTATACTCATTTAATCCAGTCATTGTTATATTTCTCTATTGGGTCATTTTGATTGTTACACCAAAAATGTGGTTTATCTTGCTTTATGTCAAGAATGTAACACCTTTTATGTAGGCAAAACAAGTAGGCATTTTAGGGAAAGGATAAGGGAGCACCTGTTGGATGTTAGACACCTTAAAACCACCAATGCTCTTGCCAGGCATTTGGTTGACCATTCTGATCATAGTTTCAAATTCTGTATACTGAAACAGATAAAGGAAGATCAACAAGGTAGGATCACGGATACACATTTGGATATTTGTGAATTAAAATGGCAGCTTAGATTAAATGCACACAATTATCCTGGATTAAATGAGTATAGTACTGTCAAGCCTATACTCAAGTTAAGGAACATTACAGGTATTAAATAATATTATTTAGGTTTAAGTATTAATGGTATGGTGTATTGTACGTTGTGAATAAACTTCTGTCGGCTGGACCTCGTCTTCCTTAATTTTGTGATGTGTTCCATTGAAAGCATAGTAACTTCAGTTAGTTATAATGTGTCCTGCATCCCTAAAGTAAGGAAAAAACTTTCTGTAAACATACATAAAATAGTAGTTTAAGAGAATTTAAAACTAACTGAGTCTATATGTTTCTAACAGTTTAAATGAAATTCTGGCATTCAAGTTTACGATTCTGCTGTACTAATCTTGACCATATACTATGAACTTTGGCCTCTGCGTTTGATTTCATCTCACCTTATGAAAATGCTATTTACACATCAGAATAACAGTTGAGATTTTGAAACATTCACATCTTTCAGACTATGTAAAGCACATTGTTAAATGTTTTAGGCCTCATCTGATAACTACTTATAAGCACAGTGGCACAGCTGTTAGCGTTGCTGCCTCCTAGCACCTGCTTCTTAAGTTTGGTTCTCAGCTGGGGTGCTTTCTTTATTTAGTCTGCTTGTCCTAGCTGTGTCCATAAGGATTTTCATTGTTTACTTCAGTTTCTTCCAAATGCCAGCGATACACAATAGAAAGTAGGTGTTCTCCCAAGATGCCCAGAGCTGTGTGTGTGTGTGTGTGTGTGTGTGTGTGTGTGTGTGTGTGTGTGTGTGTGTGTGTGTGTGTGTGTGTGTGCTCGCGTGTGCGTGTGTGTGTGTGTGTGTGTGTGTGTGTGTGTGTGTGTGTGTGTGTGTGTGTGTGTGTGTGTGTGTGTGTGTGTGTGTGTGTGTGTGTGTGTGTGTGTTTGTATGTGCCTTTCCAGAATGAGTGACTGTGCATCCTGCAGTGGGCTGGTGGATGTTTTCAGGACTGGTTCCTCTGTCTTTCTCACGATGAGAGCCGGGCTAAACTTTGACTTTCATGTGAGTCTGAATGGGTTTAAGCTGGTAATCAGAGAATGAATGAATGCGTTGTCAGTTGTTAGCTTATGCTAACAATATCTGAAGCTTTTGAACCTTCATATTTCATTTTTATTGGTATTATTGCTCAGCATAATGCATCCGAGGTTATCCAAGTGCAACTAACTCTGGGCAAAACTGCAATCTAAATTGTAGCTTGCTACAGATCCCCCACCATGCCCCAGGATTCCCACTTCTCTTTTCTTGATGTACTGGAAAATATTAGGGTTCAACCAAACACCCCAATAATGGGCAACTTCAACTACCCCACCATTAACTGGGAAAACTACTCATGTACCAACTCCTTAGCTCTACGCTTTCAGGAATTCATAAACTTCAATGCCCTGGATCAACTTATCCACAACCCCACCAGGGGCAACAATATCTTAGACCTAGTCATTACCAACATGAATGACCGGTGTTCCACACCTGAAGTCAACTCCTCGTTGGTCCGATCTGACCATAAGCTAATCACCCTTGATAGCCACATCCCACCCCCACCCTACCCCATTAAGTAAACCACAGTAAAACATTTCTCCAAAGCCAACTTCATGCTTCTTAAGACAGAAGTGGTGAACTTCATGACACCCATGCAGATGGACAATACAGTTACAACTGCTGAATCCTACACAAATGCACTCTATAAGCACTTACACGAGTGCATGGATCATGCTATCCCAAACAGAACCAAGATGCTATCCTCCAAGAAAAGGAAGCCAATCTGGTGGTCCCCTGCCATAAACAAACTGTACAACAGAAGGAAGAAACAGTTGCAAAAGAGAGTAAAATCCCATGAGTGGAGGCGCTCCCTGGTCAGCCTCAGTAAGAAGCTGCGATCCCTTATAAGATCCTCCAAAGCTAGCTACGAAAACAAAATTGCCACTAATTCCAAGGACAACCACAAAGCATTCTATGGCTATGTCAAGAATCTTGATGGCAACACCCAGATCTGCTCTGAGTTACAGCACAAAGGCAAGAAAATTACAAAACCAACTGATATTGCCAACATCCTGGCAGATAGGTTCAGTGCTAACTTTACCCCCCTCTCACCCCCTAAAGGGCCCATATCTATACAGGAAGAATGCAGAGTCCCTGTAATCACAACTACGCAGGTAAAAGCTGCACTCTTGAAAGCCAAAAACACAGCATCCATGGGACCGAACAACATCCCAGGCTGCGTTTTACACGAACTTCAGAACGAACTGGCTCCCCACTTAAGCACCATGTTCAATAATAGCCTTGCATCAGGCTTTGTGCCCACTGAATGGCACACAGCAACAGTTATCCCACTCCACAAAGGGGGAGCCACCACTGATCCTGGGAACTATCGACCTATTAGTCTGACGAGCCTGGTCTGCAAGGCCATGGAATGTATCATCATGGAACTCATAAACAAAGACATTGGTAACCTCCAAACTCTGGATTCCACCCAGTTCAGGTTTGTGTAAGGCTGATCATGCCTCCTGAACCTGATCGACTTCTTTGAGGCAGTCACCAAAGCCATAGATGAGGGTAAGGTGGTTCACACAGCCTATCTTGACCTCGCCAAGGCTTTCAACACCATCCCCCATTCTGGAATTATAGCTAAACTCACTAAACTAGGTATAAATCCCTACGTCACAAGATGGGTTGCCAACTGGCTCACTGACAGTACCTACACTGTAAAAGTTGCAGACTCCAAATCTGACCTCAAAGCAGTGACAAGTGGAGTACCACAGGGTTCCATCCTGGGACCTCTCCTGTTTGATATCTACTTCTCTGAAGTACAGGCTAACACAGAATGCCTCTGGCTAATGAAGTTCACAGATGACTGCAAACGAGGAGCCATAGTCAAGTCCCCAAATAATGTGGACATCCTACAGAAGGGCCTCGCTGAGACAGATGCCTGGTGTCAGAGCCATGGTCTCAAGCTCAATGCCAAAAAGTGCAGTGTCATCCCCTTTGGTAAAAACTCTGTACCCACGAACTACCACATAGGCAGCAAACTACTTAACACCGAAAGCGTGATAAGAGACCTTGGGACCCAGGTGGACAGTAATCTCTCCTTTGATAGTCACATTGCAACAGTAGTCAAGTAGTCCTTCTATGTGGCACACCTCATCATAAAAAGGTTCTCATCCAGGAAAAAAGAGGTCATTGTTCCCCTCTACTCGACACTCATTAGACCCATTATAGAGTACAACGCCCCTTTTGGAATGTACCTCACAAGACATCTGAAGCAGCTGGAAAGGCCACAGAAGTACCTCACAAAGAGGATTACTGGCCTCAAACAAATGCCCTACACTGACCGCCTTAAAAAACTCCAGCTTTACTCAGTAACATATCGCCTACTTCGAGGTGATCTCTGCCTAACATATAAAGCTATATCAAACCCAGAGCTGTTGGACATGCTACACCTAAAGAAATCCCAATCCCTATGAGCTACACGCTCTAGGGACCTAAAGCTTGTCACCACGATAAACAGGACATGCTGGAGGGATAGATTCCTGTCAAAGAGACTTCCCATACTCTGGAACAGGCTACCCATCTATGTCAAGCAAAGTTCTTCATTAGCACTCTTCAAGAAAAATCTTGATGAGTGGATGGGAAATAGGAAATACACCCCGGGGATCACTCTGCTTGACAGTGGCACAAGAAAATAACTTTCTTGGGTGGCGTAAGCCAGGGAACCTTGTTAGCTAGGCATACATAGACCCTTGGGCTGATAGCCTAGTACCTACCTATGAACCTATGAACCTATTATCTTGTATCTTGAATGCTAGTGGTGCTGTATTTTAATTCTGTCAGAAAAAAAGTCCTGATTCATATCACAGTATTATCTTTGGAATTAGACTTAAATTCCACAGCATTAATTCCAACTGTCTGTTTCTGAAGGCATCTGAGAACTAATCTTAACTGTGGCATTCTAAAATATTCAGTCTACTGTGCCAGGTAAATGCAGTAGAAACCTGATATATATGTACTTAGCTGTGAGTTATGAATTCCAGCTTAGCAAATGTTACTATAATTATATAGCAAAACTAGAAGAAAGATTATTACCCCACCATGATTTTATTCCCTGTCACCTCAGCGAAAGCCTTTCAGGGAGGAACAAAAGCAAAACAAACATACAAAAAAACTCCAGATGTAAATACCAAATGAGATTACACCATAATTAAAGTCAATTAACGAATTAAGCAATAGCCAATGACGTGGTTTGGTATATTGAAAATTTACCCATGGCTGATGTGGTTTAATCACGAGGGCGAAGCCCGAGTGATTAAATAAAGCCAACCATGGGTAAATTTCAATATACCACAACCATGGAGTCAGTTATTGCTATTATACAATGACATTATTTAAGAAAAAAAAACTTACTTTTCTTAAATAATGTCTTTGTATAACGGCACATTACTGTTCTTCCACTGGTTGTGGTACACTGCTTCTTTGTTTTGATGTATTGAACATGCATATGGGACTTGCATCCCATGAATACCCAGTACATCAATGCTTTGAAACGGAAGCAACGGAGAAAAGAAAGTCTCCGTTGCTCCGTTTTTTTTTCTTCTTTTTTATTTGTTAAAAAAAATGTTTTTAGCACTTTATACCGGAAAAAGTCCTGGTGACCGGACCTTTTTCCGCTGGTATATTGTGGGATTTACAACGGGTACACCGGCAAATCAGTGTGCATGTTTTGTAATATGACTGGGGGTCATTGTATAATAAGAAGTACTTTCTAATTGCAGTAAGAATTTATACCGTTAGATACCAAAATATTAAATTTTGTTGTCAATCTGTTTGTTCTTTAGACTGTTTATTTGGTACTAGTTACCATCCTGAACATCTTGAGTCAAAAATGTTGCTGATTATGTTACTCACAGCTATTTTATTCTACCTGTTTTATCTGTTTCAGTTATGAAAGAACATGAGGGCATCATCTTCTGTGGTAGTTGTTCAATTGTCTTGTAATTTGCAAAACTTTTGATAGAATTAATAATAATAAGGTACTCATGTAAGTTATTTTATATAGGTGAAACTAAGAGGGCATTTTACCAGGATTGAAGAGCATTTGAGAAATATAGGTTGAAATGTGAAGGAAAGTCCACTGGCAGTTCATCTTAATGAATATTATAGCTCTAATGTAATGAATTTAAAAGTATCAATTTTAGAACAACTGAATCGTAATGCTAAACTGCACATTTTATTAAGAATTATTTATAATATAAGGAAAGTGTTTTTATATTGAAATGTAATACTTTGTTGCCTAATTGTTTAACTTATAGTTGCAAGTGGAAGGTATTTCTTAATTCATTAATTACTTTTAATTATGATCTAATTTTATAAAGCATTTGTTCTAACTTGATTTTTTTATGCTTTGGTTCTTTATTCCCCTGGCAAAGGTGCCAGGGGAATAAACTTCATGGTGGGATAATAGTTACTTTCTTCTTGTTATTGATTTTTATGGTTGCTTTAAGAATATAGCAATACAAGGTTTATAGACAACATAAGATCATTATATGGCATTCCCAGATGCTTCCTTTTTAAATTGTCTTTTTTTACATGGTATCTGCTTATATTCCAGTGGATTTATTTTTTTCTACCTGTAATGTTATACTCCAGTCTTCATTATAAAAGCTAAGCCACACATCCGTTATTTTCTTTAGCAACAGTATACCAGTTGCAGCATGATAAAACTGATTCTTTTTAGTGCATTAGAATTATTAATTTATGAAGGATTTTTAAAATAATTAAGTCTTCATTTTTAATAGTTCAGTTTTGATAGTTCATTTTGCTGGTTTCCAAAGACAGCTGTTGCATTATATTAAAGCGACTGTGTTCATCGTGTTTGGCTGCAGGCTGTTTTAATAAACCAAATTATTTTCAACAGTGTGACAAATGTAAAAGTAAACAGGCATGAATTCAGATGCAGTTCTTATCATGTGAAATGGTCATGAGCATTAAAGTTGTTTTCAGGATTCAGATCCTTTTTCAAAACAAAGTGTATTCAATTCTTGAGCCTGGGAGTATTTTCTGAAGTCTACATCCTTTCTTTGATGACATAAGCATGTTAAATAATTACTATAAGGATTTTTTAACAAACTATTTGAAATAAATTGTTCAGTTCAGCTTGAGGTACAATTCAAAGGAAAGTTAAGATCTATGAAGTCTAAAAACTGATGCAGTTTACTTTTCTAGTTTGGGCATTTTCTGGCCAAAGTACGTTAAGTACTTTAACAGCTATTGCTGGTATTAATTGATCGGTTTTGACTTACTAGTAAACTGCTTCTAGAAACAGGCATAACATTGTAAAAACTATTTGCAAGCTATGAGTAAAGCTTCTAAAAAAATGATGTACATAGAGATATTGTTACTGTAACTCAAGAAATGCATTTGGAAGAAAATCACAGATGCACAGGTGTTTTCAATATAGAAGTTATTTGTTTCAGTTTATTGCTCTACAGCAGGTCTGCAAAGCTTTGCCTGGAGCCTTCACATGAGAAGTAAGGTAAATGGTGTCAGTGAACAAATACAAGTGCATATAAAGGTCATCGGATACTAAAGCTGAAATTTTCATAGGCCATCCAGACTAAGTAATAGTAGCAAAATTCAGAACACCCAAAAGAGGTATCACTGCAGTGAAAGAAAGCAGTGCCACTTTAATCTATAGAACTCATGAAACCTACCAATGGCTAAAGTGTACACAACGATTCCTTGCAGGGGAAAGTACAGTTGTGTACCATCTTATCATAACGGTAGACCTCCTTGTCTTCACTGCTGTAGTATTCTTAACATATGGGATTCCCTGCTGTGGAAGCCCGATGTCCGTCCAGTCTACCAAAGACTCCTGTTGCTTTAAAGGTACAATGAACATCACCCAAATGCTCCTTGCATAGTGTAGGTCATAAAGGTGATGTTCAGACCTACCATAGTCAGAACTGATTGCCCCAGTAAGAACATCAGTCCAAGGAACCCAAGAGGTAACATGTACATCCAGGAGGGCAAAGAACTAGGAGGAAGGAGGGAGGGAGCGAATACTGTGGCAGTGAAGCATACCTCCCAACCATACCGAATTATTCGGTTTTTACCGAGTTTTGGGGTCCAAATGAAGGGGTGCCACGATTCCTGAGTGGCACCCCTTCATTTCCGATTTTTTGCTTTATTTTTTCAAATTTGTGCTGTCGGAGCTGATGTCATCACGTGCGTGATGACGTCAGCTCCACCAGCACTACCAGCCAGTCGGAATTGAGCTCAATGAGCTCACGTCATCATTTCCGGGCCGGCTGCAAATGCTGCGAGCGGGAATGGCAGCAGTTTCAATTTGGGCAGCAAGCAGAAACGAACGGCCGTTTTGTATTAATATGACCAGAAATAAACGGCCAAAGCACAGCAGAATGGCAGTGGCAGCTCTCGGGGACTACAAGTAAGGAATGGCAGCAGTTTCAGTTGCGAGCAGAAATGAACGACCGTATAGCAGAGGATTACAAGAGGAAAGGCAGCTCTCTCGGGAACTACAAGTAAGGAAAGATTTCTCCTGCTGAGAAGTTGAGAGGTATATATGCAAAACATAGCAGTCTAATCTGTGTTTAACCTGGCATGAAATTAAGTATGCAAGTGAAGTTGTAGCTGTTCACGTATGCAAGCTGTTCATGTGTGCCCATTCACAGTCAGGGTGTGTGTGTAGCGTACATGGTTTTTTATTGGTAGCAGCTCGGTGTATGTTCATTATTTTACTTTTGGCACCTCGGTCAGAGTAGTTCGTTATTTAAGGAGATAATTGGCAGCAGAGTATTCTGTTTTAAGCAAAGTGGTCCTCTCCTTATTGTCAGCAGCTCCGTGTATGTTCGTTATTCCTTATTGGCAGCAGCTCAGTGTATGTTCATTATTCTATTTTAAGCAGAGTGGCTTGTTATTTAATCAGATTATTCTGTTTAAGCAGAATGTGGTTCCGTTATTTTAAGCAGAATGGTCCGTTATTGGCAGCAGCTCCGCTCCGGTGTATTAAGCAGCTTCATAGGTGTGTATGATTCTATTTAAACAGCATAGTTTGTTTATTTAAGCAGATTATTAAGCAGATTATTACATTCTAAGCAGAATGTGGTTCGTTTTTCATTATTTAAGCAGAGTGGTCCGTTATTGGCAGCAACTCCACTCCGGTGTATTAAGCAGCTTCATCGGGGTGTGTGTAGCTGACTTAGGAGGCTTTTTAATTGAATTTAGCTTCATCGGGGTGTGTGTAGCTGACTTAGGAGGCTTTTTAATTGCATTCAGCTTCATCGTTGTGTGTAGCTGACTTAGGAGACTTTTTAATTGCATTCAGCCTTAATGACTGCAGATTGAGCAATTTGTTTTTTTTTTTACTTCTTTTCCAGCAAGTAATAGGAGTACTTCTGAGTTTATATTTAACCAGCATGACTAGTTGTAAGGTGCATTTTTTTTCTGAAATGTTAAACCATTTTATTTTGTCACTTTTGCTGCCCTGCCAGAGAAACCTAGCTGAAACTGAAGTTAGTTGTTTACAGCGTATACATACTACTATTTTGCATATAGTTGCTTGAAGTATATACATGTCTACTCTAAGTGCATCAGGCTTCATGTATTTATTACATGCTTAGTCTTGGAAGGTTTCAGTTGCAGTAGTTAGGTTTCAGCATTCATTAGCAAAGTGACCCAAACTCAATACTGATACTTATGTTTGCATAGACATGTCTTTGGAAAATGCATGGCAGGCAAACTGAAGAACAGATAACTAAAATATGGCTCCAGACTCCAGAGTCCCCCTGCAGCCATTCCAATGTCAGTTCTTCTTGCCTCTTGTACATATTGAATGTGAGTTTCCAGGGCAGAGAAGTTTTAATGCCAAGTCTGTAAATGAAATCCACATAATCACTGTAGAAGTAAAGCAGTATGCACATTAGTGTTTATAGTAAATGGGGTGAAATAGCCAAGTAATGGGACACTGGAATGGCTTCAAGGGGACTCTGGGGCCATATTTTGGTTGTCTGTTCAGTTTGTGTTTGAAACTTGGTATCCCACAATCCCATCGGAAGGGGTGGGGTTACATAATTATGTATGCAAATGATATGCTAATCATCGTACAGATTTGTACCTATTTTTCATGGGCCTTTGTCCAGATTTTTGATGTTTCCAGGTTGAGAGGTATGCAGTGAAGGCAAGGACATCTATCATTATGGTAATATTCTACACAACTGTACTAACAATGCTGCAGTTTTCTTAACATATGGGAGACTGCCAAAGCTCAAGTGGAAACTAAGGAGGGGGAAGGAGCAGAAGAGTGTCCTTAAAAGCCATGAAGAATGGCACTAGCAAAACCAGCCGTAGTTCTAGAGATACCATCCAACTTTTAGTGCTTGGTAAAGGTATATACAGAAGTCCAGATAGCTACGTCAAGAATACAATTAGTATCTAAAACCTTGAAAAAAGCACCAGAAGAAGCCACAGCTGTAGTAGAATGAGCCTCAACTGAAGAGAGAAGGCTCTTGCCATGAAAAGTGTAACAAAAAGAAATAGACATAGAAATCCAAGATGAAATAGTTTGCCTGTATACAGCAAGTCCCAAAGATCCAGGATGAAAAGAAACAAATAACTGATCAAATTCTCTAACAGCCATAGTCTTATCCAAATAAAGTCTATGTTGCCTATGCACATACAATGTATGCAGCACCCTCTCAATGTCAGTTTGTGGAGAGGGGAAAAGTAGGCAGTTTAATGGACTGATTAATTGATAGCTCATTAGCCACCTTAGGCACAAAAGAAGGGCTAGTGCGCAAGGACACTTTGTTCTCATGAAAGTTCAAAAAAGGAGGACAAGTATAGGGGTGACTGCAATTAGGGATACAGACAATATACAATAGACGGCAGGAGTATATTGGGGAAAAATGACAATGGATCCAAGGTATTGGGAGCAAATAACTAGAGAGGGAAAAGTAATAGAATGGGAAGAGGTCAAGCACTTATTTGGACTGCAGGTTGGTGATTGCCTTCCATATCAAGGATTGATACCAGAGTACAGGCAAAGCGAAAGAAATAGGGGGGTTCTAAACAAAATACCAGCACTAGCAGAGTTCTTAGTAGAATCTAGAACAGAAGCTGCTGTTCATAAAGGAATAATTAGTAGAGCATATAAAATATTGCATGATAACTATAAAAAATCAATTAGAATCATTGCAAGCATTCTTAACCATGGAAGGTGCTGACATTTGCGCAGTCATAGAAACCTGGTTCAAAGCTGCGGGTAACACCCCAGCCTTACTGGGTTACTCATCCTATCATACACTCAGACCCCAAACTGTGGGTAGCAAAGCCAAAGAAGGTGGAGTTTCAATATATATTAAAGACATACACACTTCCAGGCTGGTCCGTCAGTAGGACACACATCAGACACTGCTGGTGCAGTTAACCATTGACAAGACCCCTATTCAAATCATAGCTAGCTACAAGCCCCCAAGTTTGACTCAAGATGACCACCATGCCTGTCTGGACCTCTTCGAGTCTATCAAGATTCAACCCTTTACTATGATCCTGTATGACTTTAACTACCCAAACATAGATTGGAAGAACTACTCATGCCAGAACACAAATGCCCAGAGATTCCTTGATTTTGTCAACGCAAACACAATGGAAAAGCTAGTCAATACCCCCACAAGAGGTGATAATATTAACCAACATGAGTAACCACTGCAGCATCCCTGTAGTATCATCCTTCCTGGTAAGATCTGACCATAAAGTGGTCACTTTCAAAGTTACCATCTCCCCTGACCCCCCTCTAGCTAGGGTTAAACAAAAAAAAATGTCTCCAAAGCTTATTACAACCTCCTGAGGGGATGGTATAAACAGCTTCACAACCTCCTCCCCCTCTGTAGGAACTGGCACCAATGTCCAAATCTACACCAAAGTACTATACAAGCATTTATATAGATGCATGGAATCAGGAATGCCTGACAGGATGAAATTGTACTCCACAAGGAGGAGTAAACCTGTCTGGTGGACATCTGCAATAAATAAACTCAATAACAAAAGGAAAAATTTGCTGTCCAGGACCAAGAAGGAGCAGGTGACCAATTGGAAGCAATTGCCTCTTAGCCTGAACAAGCAAATAAGAGCACTAGTGAAATCCTGCAAAGCAAATTTTGAGTCCAAATTGGCCACATCTACTAGAGACAATCATAAGGCCTTCTTCAAATGCATCTGCAGTCTCAAAGGTAGGACCCATTTCTGCTCAGATCTGGTGGTTAAGGAAACCACATACACAAATGCTGTAGATATAGCCAACTTGCTGGCTGATAGAGTTAATGGAAACTTCACCCCACTGTCCCCCCATTATTAAATCAGGACATCTCCAGTACCTACCCCCCCTCCCCTTATCTCTAGGGAACAGGTCATCACTGCCCCCTCAAAGGCAAAAAATACAGCCTCTATGGGACCTGATAACATCCCAGGCTGTATCCTACATGAACTCAGGCACCATTAGGCACCCCATTCAACCAAAGCCTGAGTGCAGACTTCATCCCAGCTGACAGTTACTGTCATCTCTTTGCACAAAGGTGGAGCGCCCACTGATCTCGGAAATTATAGATCCATCAGCCTAACTAGTCTGATCTGGAAGGCTATGGAATGGATTATCATGGACCTCATTAACAAGGACATTGGCACCCACCAAACACTCGATCCCACACAGTTTGGCTTCATCAAGGTGAGGTCATGTCTGTTAAATTTGGTCAACTTCTTTGAGACAGTCACCAGAGCCATGGAGGAGGGGAAGACAGTGCACACCGTCTACTTGACCTGGCCAAAGCTTGACATTATTCCCCACTCAAGCATAATAGATAAACTCTCTCAACTAGGCATCAATCCATATGTTACCAGATGGGTAGCAAACTGGCTCAATGATAGAACCCACCTAGTCAAAATAGGGGAAGCCACCTCAAGTAGTAGACCCGTATGAGCGGCATACCCCAGAGATCGATCTTGGTGCCTCTGTTATTTGTGACATACTTTTCTGAGGTGCAGGCCAAAACCAGTGGGCTATGGCTAGCCAAGTTTCCAGATGATTGCAAGCTGGGCACTGTCATCAGTTCCCCTAGTGATGTGGACATCTTCCAAGAGGGTCTCACCCAAACAAATAACTGGTGCCAGAAATATGGCCTCAAGCTGAATACCGAAAAATGGATCATCATCCCCTTTGGGGAGAATGATATCCCCACAAATTATCACATTAATAACAACATCCTAAGCATGCAATCATTCGTGAGGGATTTGGGCATCCAGGTTGATAGCAACTTGACTTTTGACCACCATGTTGCTTCTGTTGTACGGAAAGCTTTCTGCATGGCCCACCTTATAAGTAAGGCTATCTCATCCAGGGACAAGAAGGTCATAATATCCCTGTATTCTTCCTTTATAAGGCCCATTACTGAGTACAATGCCCCTTTTGGCATGTACCTCACAAAGCACATGCAGCAGCTGGAGACACCACAGAGGTTCCTCACCAGGAGAATCCAGGGCCTCAAACATCTATTCTACACTGACAGGCTAAAAGCCCTGTCCCTCTACTCAGTTTCATAGAGACTCCTTAGTGGTGACCTCTGTCTGGCATACAAAGGAATCTCAGAGCCCACCTTGATGGGACTGCTGCATATCCGCAGGTCAAGCTCCATTCGAGTAACCCACATGCGTGACCTCAACCTGGTCTGTGACATCAATAGGACTTGTTGGCGGGACAGATTGTGTCCCAGAGACTCCCCCATCTGTGGAACAGACTCCCTCTCCACGTGAAGAAGAGTACCTCTTTATCCCTTTTTAAGCGCAACCTGGATAACTGGATGGGAAACAGAAAATACACCCCTGGGATTCCACCTGTGTCCCTGCTGGACTGGGGCATTGGGTGCTGACTTGGCTAAACATGGGCAAAATTTTGGCTAGGCTTATAAGGGTCTCAGGGCCAATAGACTAGTAACTTCCTATGATCCTATGATTCTATGAAGAGTTTAGGAAGAATTGGGAAGAGACACTGGATAAGCACTTCACAATGAAACAATGGGGGGATATATGTATGTCTCCCAAATATACAACTAAACCTAGAAGATTTAGGATCTTTGCCTGGAGGTGTTTACATAGATATTTTTATACCCCAAGCAGCCTCCAAAGAATCTTTCCTCTGGTAGACAGCAAATATTGGAGATGTGATGGGAAAGATGGAGGTAACTGAGAACATATTTTCTGGCAGTGTAATGAGTTGGGTGACTTTAAAGATTACCTGCAGAATGCTCTGTCGGAGATGCTTGGTGAGCAAATTGGAGTGACTAGGAAAATGATTTTTTGAGCTATGATACAGAACTGGAATTGCCTAGACATAGTAAGGCCTTGCTGAATCTAATTATGATGGCTGCCAAAAAAGCAGCAACTCGAAAATGGAAATGAGAGTCTAAACCAACTTTACTAGAAGTAACAAAGAAAGTAACAGAGATAAAACAACTAGAACTGGGATCTTTAGAAAAGGTAGGAGTAAATTACACAGGAAAAAATGGGAAATGTGGGACCACTACATGCAGAGGAGGAATGATGATTAAAAGAAGGCATAATCTGAATGAGCTATGTAATGGTTGACTGACAATGACTGGGTATATTAAAAGTGATGTATAATGTTTACAGATGTGTTGGCACGGTTTGTAAGGTATAATGTTTGCAAGTGAGATTGTGCCGCTATGATTTAGTTTCATTTATATAAATGTAAGATTGTCTATGTCACACATGATAATTTAATAAAGATATTTCTTGTAAAAAAAAACAAAAAAACATGAGGACAAGCCATAAGGGCCTGTAACTCAAACATCTGTCTGGCATAAGTAAGTAAGTAAGAGCTAACAAAAGAACAGTCTTCCAGGAACAATTTTGCAAAAAAGCTGAAGCAGCAGTCTCAAAAAGAGCTTGTGTCAACTTCTTCAAAACATAATTAAGATCCCAGGGAGGAGGAACAGGCTTCCTGGGAGGTATAATATTAAGGATGCCTTTAAGAAATTGTTTCACCTCAAATCTAGAAGCTAAAAGAGGAGAAAAAGGGAGACAAGCAGAGATAGCTAATAAGTGGGCCGTAATAGAAGAATAGACCAAACCAGCATTGAGCAACTCACACAAATAAGAGAGAACCACAGGATTATCCACAGTAAGAGTGTCCAGGTTACAAGAGAGGCACCAAATAGAAAACCTCTTCCTTTTGGATAAGTAGGATTTCCTAGTAGTAGATTTCCTGGCCTCCTGCAGGACTTGCAGTGCACCCTCAGAAAAAAGGTGTCTATGAAGAATCAAAATCCTATCACCCACAGTATCAGTTGAAGTGTGGACAGGTAGGGATGGATGAAAGATCCCTTGTCTTGTGAGAGAAGATCTAGCCTGTGAGGCAACTTGTGATGATTGCCCCTGGCTAAATGCAGAAGTACAGGGAACCAGTGCTGTTGCGGCCAAAAGGGAGTCACCAACAAGATTTTGGGAGCATCATGTTGAATCTTGAACAGGACTCTCAGAATGAGAGGAAGGGGAGGGAATGCATAAAGAAACACCCCCTTCCAAGAAAATGAGAGGGCTTTCACCTTCTACACTAGAAGACCTGGGACTCTGGCACAAAACAGAGGAAGTTGTCTGTTCAGAGAGGAGCAAAAATATCCATTTGAGGATTGTACCACTGGTGGATAATGTCCAGGAACACATCCCTGTGAAGCATCCATTCATATGACTGAGTTAAGGACATGCTCAAAGTGTCTGCCACAATGTTCTGACCAGAAGGGATATAAACTGCCTGAAGAGTCACTTGATACTTGACAGCAATATCCCATACCAGAAGTGCCAACCGGCAAAGAAGATACGATCTCGTTCCTGCTGTTTGTTGCTATACCATATCACTGTGATATTGTCTGGGAACACTTTGAGAGGCCCTGGAGAGAAAAGAGGATGAAAGGCCCGAAGAGCCAGCAGAAGCACTCTCATCCCTTTAACACTAATGTGCTCCTTCTGCTGACAAGGCGACCACACCCCCTGAACTTTTAGGGAGCCAAATATTGCCCCTCATCCCATGTCTAAAGTGTCTGTGAACAATTCCTGAGAGGGACGAGGGGGATAAAAAGGGATCCCTAGATTCACAGACAACTACTGAATCCACCAATGATGTTCCTGTCTGAGAAAAGGAAGAAGAGGAACTACAAAGTCTAGAGGATGTGCATGTAGAAGCCACACTGACTTCAGAAACTACTGAAACTTTCACTTGTGAAGTTTGGCAAGAGGGAGCATTGGAATGGGGGATGCCATGAAACCCAGAGCTCTCAGGAACTCCCTGGTTGTAATGGAAGCCAGAGGAAGACGAGTGTGAAAGAAAGAAATAAGAGTTAAGACCTTTGGAGGGGGAAGGGAAGCCAGCATTGGTACCATCTGAATCCTGCAACCCAGAAAAACATGATCCTGAGAAGGAGTCAGAGAAGGCGTTTTGAAATTTATAGTGACTCCCAGACTACAAAGAAGGGAAATTGTAAAATGAAGATTTTGCAAAAGGGTCTCTGGAGTGGACACCTGAATCAACAGGTCATCCGAGTAAGGAAATATTTGGATTCTTTGAAGCCTGCAAGAAGCAATCACAGGTGCAAGACATTTGGTGAACACCTTGGGATGGCAGAAAGGCCAAAGGGAAAAGCAGAGAACTGAAAATGCCAGGAAGCAACAGAGAAATGCAAAAGCTTCCTGAAAAGAAGATGGATCGGAATATGCTGATAAGCATCCTTGAGATCCAGAGACACCATATAGGCCTGAGGGAGCAAGAGAGGAAACAGAATCTGAAGGGGGAACATCCAAAAGGAAGGCACTTTTAGAAAAGTGTTTAGATGAGAGAGAGAGCTAGAATAGGTCTCCAAGTACCCTCTTTCCTCAGCACTAGAAACAGTCTGGAGTAGAACCCTTTCCCCTTTGAGACACAGGCACCACTTGAATAGTACCCTGTGTTCAGAGATTTTTAAGAACCTCTGGGAAAAAAGGAGGCTGAAGAATGTGATTTCCACACCATGATGTACCCCCTGACGAATGACTGACAGAACCCAAGAATCCTGAGTAATCTGAAGCCAAACAGGAAGAGAAAGAGAAAGGTGAAGAGAAATAGGAATGCGGCTGGGAAGGGACAGGTAGTCATACAGCTCCTGGGGTGTCTGGAAAGGAAGACTTCTGAGTCCCTGAAAGCTGAGAAGCCTTAGCAGGGGGAGCCCGTTTGCCACTCTTCTTACCTTTAGTAGAAGGGTGGGATTGCCTACGGGCAAAAGCAGACTTAGTGGGGTAGTTTCTCTGAAATTTAAACACAGGAGAAAGAAACACATGTTTAAGCTCCTGTAAGGCCTTACTCTTATCCTGAAGGGACTTAAACAAACCAGCAGCTTCCCCAAACAAAAGCTTAGAATCCAGAGGAGCCTCTATCAATTTAGCTTTAATATTATCAGGTAGAAGTTGAAGCCTAAGTCAATAATACCTTCTTATCACTGAACCAAAAATAGCAGCCCCAAAAGAGATATCTGCTGCATCATAACTACGTTTACAACTTGAGAGGAAGTACCTAGTAAGGAAAGAACAGAAGTTTTACACCGAGAGTTTAGAAAATCAGAAATAAGTTCACAGGCCTGAGAAAGAAGAGCCAACACATACCTAGACACATATTGGTTTCATAATTAATAGCCCTTAAAGCTAGGGTAGCAGAAGTGTAAACCCTCTTACCCAGCCTTTCCATAGATCTGCTGTCCTTATCAGAAGGCAATAACTTGGGTGAAGGAAGCAATTGAGATGGCTTATCAGAGGCTACAGACACTACAGAGGGGTCAGCAGCAGGACATTTGTATTTATTTATTTTATGTATTTGTTTATTACATTTGTTAACCATGAATAGTCTGACTGGGCCAGGTGCCCATTTTCAGTGGAGGCCTGGGGAGATGAGCTCCAAAAACAGTCAAATACTAACAAGTTATGCTTAAAACAAGGACATAGCAAATATAGACTTGGAAATAGGCCAAAGCAGTAAAATACTAACAAATAGTGCTAAAAACAGGAATTGTAGGTTGTACAGTCTTGAAAATAACAGTATACGTTATGTATACAGTGAAGTATTAACAGAGAAATGTATCCACCTTCAACTCCTCCCCTATCTCTTAGACAATAACCTATTAACCCCCACCCAGCATGGCTTCAGACCGCATCATAGCACTATGACTGCCCTCCTTTCCTTCCTTGAAACTGTGAATAAAGCTAGAGATTCTGGCCTCACTGTATCTACCATCCTTCTCGATCTCTCTAAGGCCTTCGACACTATCTCTCATAACCTACTCCTTACTAAACTAACTAACCTAAACCTCTCCCCCTCTTCCCTCAAATGGTTCACCAGCTATCTCTCAAGCAGGCAATAAGCTGTCATATGGAAAAAGGCCACCTCCTCTTTTCTTGCCACCCCCACTGGTGTCCCACAAGGTTCAATATTGGGCCCCCTACTTTTCAACATTTTCATTAATGACTTTTACCGCTCTATCCCTCATGCTAACATTATCCAATATGCAGATGATTCCACAATCATCTGTGCTGCCCCATCTATACCAATCCTCTTAAAACAAACTCAGGATGCTTTCTCTACCACAGAACTATGGATGAAAGACAATCATCTAGCACTCAATGCTGCTAAAACTAAACTTATGATATTTACCTCTTCTACAACCAAGACTTTCGACCGAAACTTATTCTCCATTACCAGCCAAAATACCACACCTCTTGAGCTGGTAACTGAAACCAAACTACTAGGAGTTCAAATAGATGACAGGCTCAAATTCAACTCCCATCTACTACTAAACATAAAAAAAACCCACCAAAAACTTGGCATGCTCTATCGACACAATCGATTCCTCACCTCTACTACTAAACTTACTCTTTCTACTTCCTTTCTCTTACCCTCCCTTCTCTACGGAGCCCCTCTTCTAACAAACCTACAGTCATCACTCAAAACCAAATTGTCCTCTTGTTACAATAAAATAGCCAGATTCGCTACTAGCAACAAATCCTCAACCCATCACTGTGAATCTCTTCACAAACTAAACTGGCTTGAACTTCCTAACTACCTCTCCTACACCCAGCTCACCTATGCTCATAAACTCATTTTCCAACCTTCCCTCTGTCCCTCTCTCTCCACTACCTTTAAAATGCATCACACACAAAGGCTTCTCAGATCTAACAATCAAAACCTTATAGAAGTGCACAGACCACTCCACCCCCCAGGACAATACCTCCTATCTCACTCTCTGGCACGCCTATGGAACTCCCCCCCCCCCCATTCGTACCACTTCTAGCCTCCCATCCTTTAAAAAATCACTCCACTCTTATCTAACTTCCACATGGGAATGCTCCTGCTCCCATCCCTCATAACTTACACTTACTTCTACACTGTTCCCTTCCTTCTCTCTAATCCCAGGTTACAAATTCTTGTTTCCTTCTCTTATATAACTCCCTACTAATATCCAGCAATTTTAACTTTGATTGAAACAATTTTTTTACCTATGTAGTCTTCATACATTTTATGTGTGTATATCAATTTAGTCTTGCTTCATTTGTAACCTATGTAATCTATGTTTGTTTAATTAACCTGTGTGTAAATCTGTATGTGGAGCTTTTCTCCCCAGGACTCCATTGAAAACGGGTTCTTCTGGCCCAATGGACTATCCTGGTTAAACAACTGCAAATAAAATAAAAATAAAATAAATAAAAATAACACCATTCCAGTTTCCTGCACTGTTATGAGCAATAGTTTATATGAACCTGTGTCCATTAGTGAAGCAGAGAGAAGTAGTAGATCAGGAAACAGATGAAGAGAGAAAGCTAGAAGCAGGATGGGAGATAGGTTGAGTTAGCCTGGAGTATGGCAGCAGCAAAGCCAATGACTAGCTAGGTAGTTATTTAGGAGTTGTTTGAACTCATGATAATGTGGATTTTTTGCAGTAGTTTGAGGAAGATCATTCCAAAGCTTGGTAATTTTGTAAGAATAGAGGGAGTCACCATGATAGTTGTGGGAGTGGGTAACCTTTAGCATTAGTCTGTCAGAGGAGCTGAGGAACCTGAGTTTGTAACTATGTTGGACTAAACTGGAAAGAGCAAGGCAGTTGCTGGGTTGCTGGACTATTTTGTGGACCATGGTAAGTTGATTGAGAGCTAAAAGATTAGGGAGTTCTAGACAGTTGAGCTGGGAGTGAACAGTACAGTGGTGAGTCCTGTGTGGGTGGTTAGTGGCAAATTTGGCAATTTTGTTGTAACAAGATTCTAGATTATTGAGGTCAGTCTTTTGTAGGTTTGTAAATATATGAGATCTGTAGAGGAGGGTAGAAAGCAGGTGTGACCGGGAAGTGGTCAGCCTGGCACTGTGAGTAAGGTATGGCTTGGCCCTACAGAGGGTGACAAGCTTGATGTGAACCTTTTTGACTGTCAAAGAAATATGAGATTCTCATCTATATTGACTCCTAGTAGTTTAGTCCGATTTGTGGGTTCTATCTTGGTTCCGTTTGAAGAGAATATTGAGAGAGGGGACTGGCATGATTTGGACTTTTTATTTCTTAAGACTATTAACTTAGTTTTATTTGAGTTTAGAATTAGTTAATGTTCAGAGAGGTACTTTTCTATGTCTTGGAAAGAAGTTTGAATTTTTAATTGAAGTTCTTGGGGTGAGGGGGTAGAGCAGATCAGTGTAGCATCATCAGCGTATTGGACAATGGATGCTATTTTAGTTGCTAAGTTGAGGTTGTTAGTGAATATGATAAAGAGGAGGGGGCCAAGTATAGAACTGGTACACCAACTGGGATGGGGAGTAGGGGAGAAGAGTGTTCTCCCATTTGGTAGCCTGCTGTTAATTGGAAAGATAGCTGTGGAATCAGGACAGGGGAGATGAGCTGAGGCCATAAGCTGAGAGTTTGTTGAGTAGTAGTTGATGGGAAATGGTGTCAAAGGCCTTCGATGTGTTGAGAAAGGTGGAAAAGACTAGTTGGTCTTCATTAAGGAGAAGATGAATGGTGTTAGTGAAAGTTATTAGGGCAGTACTAGTACTATGTTTAGGTCTAAAACCAAAAGTGATGAAAAAGGAAGAAGTGAGCAGAGAGTAGAACAAAAAGTGAATATCAAAGAAATGAGCAAGATGGAGGTGGGGAAATTATGTTTGTGGGTCAGATGCCTATTGTGTGTGTGTGTGTGTGTGTGTGTGTGTGTGTGTGTGTGTGTGTGTGTGTGTGTCTGTGAGAGACATAGAGAGAGAAGGAAGTAAAAGAAGTAAGAGTAGTTAGGTAAGATGGTTAGGGAAGGGGCACACAAACAATTACATGACAAACAAGACGGAGAAGTGAAGCTGCTGACGCAATGAGGAAGTGAGGGAGGCACAATGGAGTAGGAGACATCTGACAAAAAGAAAGAAGACAATGGTGATAGGGAAGCTTAGACAACAAACAGGGGTGGGCATAGATACAAAAGGGAGGGTAACACCAGTATGAGGGATGGGATAGGATGGGTTTGGACAGGTGCTATCTATGCTAGCCATGACCCAGAAGGAATTTACACACCACTCCAGGGTTCATTACCACTGGGCCATGGCTCAGAAGGTGGTGCCAGTACGGGTCAGGAACGCAACTCAATAAGCTGCAGGAGAAGATTCTCTAAATGGCAAACGTAGGCAACTATTCTCCGGCCAATAATCTCTCCCATGATGTCTGTGAGCTGCCAATGGGACACAAAGATGTCACCTATATTTGCCTGCTACTGGTGGATACAACAGTACCAACACCCAGTGTAGGGCTGGTTGGTCTGCCTGCTGCAGCTGCTGTTACAGGTGTGGGGCAGATTATGGCAGCCTGGAGTACAGCTGTTGTGGGTGTTCCTGGTGCCACCTGGGGACCAACAAGTCTTGCTAGAAGGATGTAGGTCTAAATACTACTGCATATATTTGTAAAATAATAGAAATAAGCAAAATAATAAACAAAACAAACACATGCAATACAAAGGGTAGCAAGAAAGAAGGTAGGAAAGAGAGAGAGAGAGATGTAGAGATATTATGAAAAACTGACGTTTAGATCTATCTTTACTATAATAACATTGCAAGTACTGTATTCAAAACAGCAACAGACACCCACACCAAATCTCCAGTGACTGCACAATATATATGCAACAGAGGGAAGTAAATCCACAACCATCATTATGTACAATCCAAAAGGCATAGTCCTAATGTGTTAAAGTATTTTTACAATGTGACTGAAGGCTGCATTCAAACACACAGTAATTTCATCAGATGAGGTAAATTGAGACAGTGGGTATGTGACAGAAATGTACGGTTTACTATCAAAATATCAAAGTTCATAAAAATGAATGTTCGATACTTTGAAAATGATGTCATACTTCATAGTAATTAGGTTAAAATGTCGAATCTGTTGATCTAATTCAACAGATTCGACATTTATATCGAATATCGACAGTGATGGCAGAGTAGGTGTAAATGCAAGTTAAACACCTACACTGTCATTCACATTTTAGTGGGGGGGAGGCAAGCCCCCTGTGCTCATCTGTGGGAGGCTGTGCCCCCCACCACACACACACCCTGTAAATTAAATATTCTAACTCCAAGATCCCACTACAGTGAGGAAAGGGATACATTCCCAATCCATGCTGTACCGTGATGCATAACATCTCATTCATATCAACGATTGAGTGTGAGTTGGTGTTCTGAGAGCTAGTTTTCTATATCTAAGAGGGATTTTTAGGTTCTTTGAAGGAGTTCTGGAAGGGATACAGCTGAGCAAATGAGGATGGAGTCAGTGGTATATTGTACAATGGTGGCTAGATGAGTGTCAGAGCAAAGGTTGTTGGTGAAAATGTTGAAGAGCAATGGACCAAGTACTGATCCTTGTGGCACATCAATTGAGATGGGCAGTAGGATAAAGAGTTCATTTTACCACTTGACAGCTTTTTTTAGGTACTGATACAGATGGTATTGTTAGTGGAGTTTGGCTGTTGTGTTTTACAAGGGATAGTACTGAGTTGATGAAGTATTGGTTAAATTGTAAAGCTATACTATCTATAGTATTTGTAGTGTTAAGATATGGTGTAGTGGATTGACCAGGATTAAGTAGTTGTTTTATGGCTCTCCAAAATTTTGGGGGATTGTTTTGGTGATTTTGTTGGATTGTGGTGTAATAGTTCTTTTTGTCATTTTGGATTAGTTTTTTTTTTTTTTGCACGGTTTCTTAATTGTCAATAAGTGTTAAGGGAGGTTTGGTTTTTGGTCACTTGATATTGAGACTAGGTTTTGTCTCTCTGCTTGTGGAGTTGCTTGGTGTCCTTTGTTAGCCATGGCAATCATTTTTATATGACACAGACCTTCCTAAACAGTGCCTGACTGTTTAGAATATCGAGGAAAGTATTATTAAAGTATTCAGCTGCAGAGTCAAGGTGGAGGTGATTTAGAGAGGTCCAGGTACATTGTTTTAGGAGTGATTTAAAAGTTTCAGGGGAGAAATTTCTTTTGTTGTGTCCATATTTTAATATGTTGTTTTTTGTGGGTTAATTATGTGCCTAATTAGGTAGGTGGGTCGATGGTCACTGAAACTATCTGGGAGGCAATCAGCGAGGTGACCAAGACATGGCCTGTTTGTTAATATCCAGTGACAGTGACAAAAGCATTGGATATGGATATGTCTACTGTGGCAGTGTAGTTAGATTTGATGAAGGCTTTTGATGGTATAACCCACCCTGTTATGCTAGATGCTATGTATAAGCACAAGGTTAATCCACATATTATTTGCAGATTATGCTAACTGGCTGAGTGGAAGACTGCAAAGAGTAAGAATTGAAATTTTTTTATCAGAATGGCTAGAAGTGAATAAAGGTGTTCCCCAGGGTCCAGTACTTGGACAAATGTTGTTTAATATATTTTTTTCATTAATTTCCATAACCTCTAAAGTTATGGCTTATAGGGTTGGCATACTAGTTAAGGTGTTTAACTTACAGATACATGGTATAGGGTTTGATTCTCAAATGGGGTAATTGGCTAGGCTTAAAATGTCCCACAAGGGCAGTTAGCTTAGTACTAATCTATGGATGGCTAAGTATGTGTATGATGTTAAAATTGGATACATAGTTATATCATCTCATGATATTGATCCTTTTTATCATTATTTGTGCCAAGTGGCTGAATGATTAACTCAAACTGGATTAAAAGTTAATAATGACAAATGTGATGTTCTTTACTTTGGGAAACCTAAGGTTGAACTAAACATAAATTTAGGATTAAATTGGTTACTGAATTTTTCTGAATACAAGGACTTAAAAATGACTGTTTGCTGTAACTTTAGATTCAGGTCCAATGTCTTAAAAAAGTTAAAGTTAAGGTATTAAAAGTAACTGGTTAATTCTTAAGAATTTTGCCACAGAAACCTAATAATGTCTTTTGAGATTATTTATAACATATGTTTGTCCTATTATTGAGCACAAGATGCTGTTTTGTTAATATAATAAGGGAGATTTCCTACTTTTGGAGGATATACAATGAAAAATTACTTGACAATTACAGAGTGTAGAGAAATGTCATATCAATTGAAACTGGTAAGTCTGGGTCTCTTTACAATTAGTTATAAGTATTTGAGAGGAAAACTTTGTTTGGCTTATCAAGGACATTGAAGTGAAGAATATCATACTTTATTAAATCCTGAATGTGTGAATACAAGTACAGCAACTGGTGGAACATGTCATACGTATAAAATTGAGAAGATAAGGACATCACTAAGAACAAGTTATTTAAAGCAGTCATTACTACAATTGTAGAATAAAGTTCTACTGTTTGTTTGTTTCTTTCGTCTTTTCCCGGTTAGGGGTCGCCACAGTGGAACTCCAGTCCGCTAATGATTGGCAGTAGATTTTTACATGCTGGCTTGCCGGGCCTAACGCACAACCTTCAATGAAGGAACGCCCATTCACGCATGTCGACACAGAAGACGCTCTAACTGAGAATCGAACGGGCAACGTCTAACTGTGAGGTGTCGACGCTACCACACCACCACCACCGCAGTATAGAATAAAGTTCCACTGTATATTTGTTAATCTTCTTCTTTGAAAGTTCTAAAAAAACAGTTAGATACATGGATGGGCTGTAGAGTACATATATCTATTGTGGAGTCTGCATTCTGTCAAGTAAATTTTCATTGTATACCCTCCAAAACTAGGAAATATCCCTTATTATATGAAAAAAACTATTGAACTTGATCTTTAAAGATGAATATGGTGGTCTACTGATTTAGATAAGGGTCTTATAGATCAGATTGTCTGGTATTGTTTATAATGTAGCAAGTAAATGGCCTATCTTATGTTTGATATTTTTATAATAGGTTGCAGTAAATCCATCTTGTCCAAGTGCCTTCAAAGCCATGCCATATCCAATTTTTCTCTGAATTCTAGTGAAAATGTAGGGGTCCTTAAAGGATTTATATAGCTGAAAATAGATTCCTGTATGATAGCCAAGTTTATATTTGAGTAAATAAGTCTGTAAATTTCTTGAACAGAATAAGGGTCTATAAGTGCTCTTCTTTCTTAATTTGATAATATTTTCTAGGTGTTTAGAGGCTGTTTGTTCTGGAGCATATTTTGTTCATCGCATGACAGGTGGGTAGAGTGGATAACCATCAGTTCAGCTTAAGAATGCCTGATAATTTCAGGTTTGCTTCTTTCAAACTGAACTTATATTCTACCACAAGAAGTCTAATTTTGTCATCAAAGTCTGAGCTCACTCCTTTATGTACTGTATTTTTGAATTAACTAAAGCTGATTAAATCCAACCTTATCATGGATTTGTGCTCAGCCCATCAAAATTCACAGTGTATTTCGTCATCCAGAGTATTAGTCAGAAATAAGTTGAGGGTCTCCTCTATAGCATACTGGATCTGTACACCATGTCGTAGCATTTCTCTCAGACACCAATTCAGTTAAAAGATTGTTTTGGACCTATATTGATAATGTATGACTATAAGGGAATGATTAAAAAAAGAGCATAACTGTAATCAGATCTATTTATGTCCAGTATCTGTTTGATTAAATGCAAGAAAGAAGTCAGATTATAGGCACACTTAATAGACTGCTGAATAGAAAGAAATTTTATACTGTTGAGCCAGTATAGATCACATAAATTATATGCCTCCATGATCTCCTTCAGAACCTCTGAGCTCAGGTATCATCCTGACTTGACTTGGATTAAATATATGCAACTTTGATATGAGGATCATATTCCATTTCCTTGTCATTGCATGTATGTGGTTGGTAATGGACTTCAGGCAGCTGTTGATGACAGGGTGCATAGAACAAAGTGACTAGAATTAGTTTTGAAAACCAAGGTGAATAACCTTCTATAAACATGAATCTTCTCTATTTACCACACATGACTTTTTAGATGAGTATTGAATACTTTTCTGAGCATGATCACTACCCTTAAGGTGTTGTCACTGTTTCCCGGGGTGAACATATGAGTGACCTATCTTTGCTAGCATTTTTGAAAATATTTGACTTAATATTCCAAAAACATGCTTCTGGGGCATTTCTCTCTGGGCTTCCATTGAAAATAGCTACTGTCCTAGCTGGACTTTCCCAGCCAGCAAATGTTAAATAAATAAAAAAATAAATAAATGTGAACTTGCTGGATACAGACAATGTCAAATTTCAGTTTATATAGAAGATGCCACAATAGTTTTCTTTTTAATGGCAAGTGGGAGTCAGTTAGATTTCGAGAAATAAATTTAAACTCCTTCCCCATTCACAGACAATATGAGACTTAGAAATAAGTGTAGCTTTTGGTTAGATGATAGGAATACCAAATTGCCTAGAAATTACCTAAGAAAGACCACTAATTCAAAAGAATCTGGAATAAATGTGCACACATTTTTTCTTAGGTAACAGTAATGTCTTGTCTTATCTGATTTACACACACACACACACACACACACACACACACACACACACACACACACACACACACACACACACACACACACACACACACACACACACACAAAATATCATAGTTGTGAACTTGATAAATCTCCCTTCAAGGAAGGCACATTCCCACCAGATGATCTAGATGTAATCCTAATTATTAACACCCTGGAGGCCATAATTAGGTATCTGTATAACTACACATAAAAAGGCATAATAAGAAAAAAGACACCAATAAAAATATAAATTGGAACTACTCACTATTGTATTATATACAGTCCTAAATGGCTTCACTGAAAAAGTAAAACATGCACACTGTAACAACACCAACTGCCATATACTGAGCAAGATAAAGAATTCAGTTCCAGTGGTTTAGTTACATATAACTAACAATCCTGGAGCAAATGCATGATTAACAATCTTAAAATGATTACAGCCAAGAAGACACCAATCCACTGCAACCAAACCATGAGGCTATCCAGAGGCATCATGTTACTGAAATAATCAGTCTGGGTAAATCACTACAGCGATAACTAAGCTGTAATTCCTAATTGTGCAGTTGCGATAGCAGATGCCAACAAAACAATGCAGAGGACATTTGAACTAAGCACCCTGTGAGAGGATTCTGTAGTGTGTAACATTAAAGTTGTTTTATTAACTGTCACTTTTCTTTTGCCTACTAAATACCTTGTCTTTCAACTTCTTGGAAGCTACTTTCTCAGGTACTTTTCCTAATGTTGCTATTGCCTCTTAATTAATTTTGCACACTTGCAATATGTCTTTTTCATGCAATGCATGTTTACAAGTGTGGTTTTGTTTCCAATTTATCCTGTTGGGTGGGTTTGGTATAATGGTCATGATCTTTGCCTAACAGATGGAAGATACATGGTTTGATTCTGACTCCGGTTTATTGGCTAGTCTTAAAATGGCCCTAAAGGGCAGTTAGCCTAGTATTCATCTGTGAACATGTGCTGCTATAAACAATACTGCTTCTTTCAAATTTAGCCAATTAATGTGTTAAATAGAAAGTTGTGCCCTATCTGACCACATTATAATAACTTCAACTCAGTCTTAAAACATGACTTAAAAATACATTCATACTGACATATTTGCAGACTAGTTGTAGCAATGTTATTGATAGGCATTGCACATAAACTAAACACTTTACATTACTATTGCCTGAGCTCTCACATATTTTGTAACAAAAAGATAGGTATAGATATTTAAATGATTGCTGCTGTGAACAGGAAAAACAAAACATGCAATTTAACAAGATAGTAAAATAAAAGAGAGTTGAACTTGGCTGGATAGAATTAAGGTCTCATATTTTATCACTGGATAATAATTTATACTTATAACTTGAATTCTTAGACTAATTTGTAAGCTGGTGATGGGTGAGTAGATGAAACTAGTTAGACATGGATAGTCTATAATTCAAGTTAAGGCTATGTTACAGCCTTTCTAGGTCATAATCTTGTTCATCAGACAATTTCCAGTTGCATCTGAAGTACTGCTTAGTTCTAGACTAGCTCATTATAAAACTGAATTTTTGCTGATCTATATTTCAAAATGTTTTATGGAATTGTTAATCAAAGCTGAGAAATGTGATTGGTCAGAAGATGTTTTCACCAATACCAGTACACCAGCACAATGTCTTATTTAAATTGGAATTTTACATAAAAAGACAAAGTATGTCTCCTACAAATCCATCAAATGAAAGTAGAAAATGTCTTCCTAATGTATATAGTTGTAAAATACAATTGTAAAAGTGGTAGGTGGCTTTTCTGGCATCCTGTACAGCTCCCTGATCCAGCTTTACTTTCACCTTGAAGTTAAGGAAGAAAAAACAAGACCTTCCCTTCACCTTGACCAAGAATACAGTATCATACATTACTGAATGCATCTATTGCATCAACCAAACATGGAGCGCTATAAGCTTAAGCCCTGACCCCAAACGCAATATTTACTGCTTGATTGTCATCTGCCAATTGGTTTTATTTCATCTTATCAATTGTATAGAGCAATGCTTTGCTTTAAATCCTTCAAAACCCTATTATGTATTATGTGTTAGGTTACAAAATCATAAAAATGGCTTCCTAATGAAAGTGCATCCGTTTTATGATCAGCACTTGTAAGGCTCATCACAAAAAATTGCAAACACTCAAATGTGAGTAATAGTCATGGTTAGAAAAATCTCTGCAGAAGCATATTTGCCGAGGGGCCAACATCCCCTGTACCTTTGCTTCTTACATATACCAACTTTGAGATGTATGTTGCATAAAAGAGAAATCTCCAAGATACTACAGTCTCAGTCTTTAAATGCAAATCTTGATATTCAATCATTTGTGAACTCACGTAAGAGTGTCAATCACTAATGTGTCAAATACTAGCCTGGCACCCCATAATTGTTGTTCTAGCTGCAAGTAGAGGCCGTTTTTGTTAGAGCTTCACAATGACTAATATTTATTGAGTTTTCACAAATACTTATGTTAAAGGTAATACTCTTCTGAAAGGGTTCCATATGGAAAGTAACCTGACTCTTCAAGTGCTTAAATTCATCAGGTCAGTGGCTGGAACCTTGTAGTATATTTTAAGGTGAGATCACATAGCCTGCAAGTTTGTGTAACCTTATGTACCTACATTTATATATTTATACATACATACATATACACATACACAAATATATATATATCTACAGTGGATATAAAAAGTGTACACACCCCTGTTAAAATGCCAAGTTTTTGTGATATAAAAAATGAGACCACAATAAATCATTTCAAAACTTTTCCCACCTTTAATGTGACCTATAACCTGTACAGTTCAATTGAAAAACAAACAAATCTATTAAGGGGAAAATTATAAAAAATAAAAAAAATGTACAATAAGCTGGTTGCTAAGTGTGCACACCCTTAAACTAATACTTTGTTGAAGCACCTTTTGTTCTGTTTAATTACAGCATTCATTCTTCTTGGGTACACACCTGCCATCAATTAAAGAGACTCTGATTAACCCCAATTAAAGTTCAGCTGTCCTAGTAGAATTTTTCTGACATTTACTCAGTTGCCTACTACAGCAAAAGCCATGGTTCGCAGAGACCTTACAAAGCATCAAAGGGATCCCATTGTTGAAATTTATCAGTCAGGAGAAGGGTACAAAAACATTTCCACAGCATTTGATACACCATGGAACACAGTGAAGACAGTCATCAAAAAGTGGAGAAAATATGGGACAACAGTGACGTTGGAAAGAACTGGACATCCCTCCAAAATTGATGAAAAGACAAGATTAAAACTGGTCAGGGAGGCTGCCAAGAGACCTACAGCAACACTGAAGGAGCTGCAGGAATTTTTGGCAAGTACTGGTTGTGTCAACAATCTCCTGTATTCTCCATATGTCTGGACTATGGGGTATGGGTGGCAAGACGGAAGCCTTTTCTTACATAGAAAAACATCCAGGCCTGGCTAAAATTTGCAAAACAATACATGAAGGACTCCCAAAAGCATGTGGGAAAATGTGTTATGGTCTGATGAGACCAAGGTTGAACTTTTTGGCCACAATTCCAAAAGGTACGTTTGGCGCAAAAACAACACTTCACATCACCAAAAGTGGTGAAGCATAGTGGTGGCAGTATCATGTTTTGGGGTTACTTTTCTTCAGCTAGAACTGCGGCTTTAGTTAAGGTGGAGAGAATTATGAACAGTTCCAAATACCAGTCACTTTTGGCCCAAAACCTACAGGCATCTGCTAGAAAGATAAAGATGAAGAGGAATTTCACCTTTCAACACAACAATGACCCCAAGCATACATCCAAATCAACAAAAGAATGGCGTCACCAGAAGAAAATTAAAGTATTGGAATGGCCCAGCCAGAGCCAAGACCTAAATCCAATAGAAAATCTGTGGGGTGATTTGAAGAGGGCTTTGCACAAGAGATGCCTTTGCAATCTGACAGATTTGGATCACTTTTGCAGGGAAGAGTGGGCAAATATTGACAAGTCAAGATGTGCCATGCTGATAGACTCCTACCCAAGAAGACTGAATGCTGTAATTAAATAAAAATGTGCTTTAACAAAGTATTAGTTTAAGAGTGTGCACACTTATGCAGCCAGCTTATTGCACATTTTTTATTTTTTATATTTTTCCCCTAACAGATTTGCTTGTTTTTCAACTGAATTGTACAGGTTATAAGTCACATTAAAGGTGGGAAAAACTTTGAAATGATTTATTCTGGTCTCATTATTTATATCACAAAAACCTGGCATTTTAACAGGGGTGTGTACACTTTTTATATCCATTGTATGTATGTATATATGTATATATATATATATATATATATATATATATATATATATATATATATATATATATATATATATATGTATATATAGGTGTACCGATATTGATTGAAGCACTCAAATCCTAATGTTTACAAACTCAACACCAAAAGATCAATTTTGCAAATGGTGACACATTACTATGCATGTGCCAGTCAACAATCTCGGCACATGCAAAAACTTACACAACAAAAATAGTTTATAAAATATATTTTTTTAGCAGGGGGTAAGCACCCTCCCCCTGCACCCCCCCCATACCCTGCTAATTATATATACTAACTCTGAGATCACATAATCTTGGGGAAAGGTATATTTCCCCACCCCAAGAATTGCACAGTCTTCCACACCTGTCGATCATCTGTTTATTTGATCAAATTTTGCTGGCTAAAGAGATGTCTACCAAAGGTAGAGTTGACCACCTACAGTGCACCCACATACATACAGATAAATGGATAAATATGGTTACAGTTCACGGTGTTAAATGCTAACTTTGTTGACAAGAGTGTACTGCTGTCCTTTTTTATCAAAGACACTCTTTATCAAGTGTAGAATTTAACAAAAGGGGGAATGTCAAATATTCCTTTGTTGTATGGGATGTGTTTTTGGTTCCAGTTAAGTGGTTGTGTGTTAATGTCAGAACTTTCAGATATATCAACAGTTTTAGCATTAGGGTAGTGAATGTATGCATTTAAGTGTTTGTGGGTTAGGGTTAGAGTAAGTGCTAGGTTAGAAAACAGGTTTTAATTACTCTTTGCTAACCTGCGTAGAGTACTGATCATAGAGTGACGAATTTCTGGCTCAGCCCTGGTTATGTTCAATTCAGTAGCAACAAAAATATTTTAAGTTAAAGGATAAAGATTAAACAGAAGAAAACGTTATCCCCTGCATCACCTTACGTGTGTTTGTGTGTGTGTGTATGTGTGTGTGTGTGTGTGTGTGTGTGTGTGTGTGTGTGTGTGTGTGTGTGTGTGTGTGTGTGTGTGTGTGTGTGTGTGTGTGTGTGTGTGTGTGTGTGTGTGTTCATGTACAGGAAGTGAGTGTTTTGTGTAGTGGTACTATTCGGTAAAGAGTTTTTGTAGGGCTGGGGTTAGGGGCAGGGTTAGAATTAGGGTTAGCACACGTGAGTTAGGTGGGATAAAGGATTCCTGCATTTAGTCTTTACTCTTTTATTTAAAACATTTTTGTTGCTATTGAATTGAGTGTAATTGATTGAATTCAATTAGCCCCAGCTGGATTTTTCCTGGTTATCAAACAACAAACAAACAAATAACAAGAAAACTGATGAATAGTTTATAAACTGCATCCAGAATACTTTCATACTGAAACTATAAACTCACTTTACCCCCTCTGCTTTTGTTGTCTCTTACACATATACCAGTTCCTTAAAAAGTGCTTCTGTGTTTGCATTTGTTCATCAGTCTTACTTTCAGATCTCATTATTTTACCACTATTTACTTAATTCCTTAAGTCTGATATACAGTTATGTGTGTATCTTAGGCCTTTGGTTTGTAAGTCAATATTTGCCACATATGGACATCAGTTATCTGACTGCACCTTTTTGTCTTTCTATTCTTTTCAGTGGACAAATCAATACATTCTAGCCCCTTAGAATTACACTCCACTTATACAGTCACTGTCTGCTTCATCATCAGTTTATAAGTATGCATCCAAGTGATCTTAGGTCACCCTTAAAAAGATTCATCGACGTCTCGTGGGCTTGCCATACAACCAGAACTTTCTTCTCTTTATTGATATCCTCATTATCTGACTTTTGTACATCACTCAAGCACTCACAATTCTTTGCTGGTATTGCTAACTCTTCTGTACTCTCTGGGTCTTGGTTCTGCTAATGAAATAATGTCTTTGTTTCATTGTCCACCATATATGGTTCTTGATGCTCACTGTCATAATTTTGGGATTCATCCCTGACATCTACTGCCCATTTGTGTTTTTTTCTTTTCATTTGTTTCTAGCAGCGGAAGCAATAGGTGAACGCAGCTGGTTTGCATGCCTCATTCTCTGCTTTTGTCGGTATGTTTGTTTTTTGCTGTTTGATGACCTTTCTCATGGCTGTTTTGCCTGCCTTTCCAACCTGCAAAAATATTGAGTCTTCTGATGTGGGTAGAGTAAAGCAGCCTTCTGCTCTGTTATACTAAGACAGACTGCAGACGATGGTATCATATCCAATATGGCTCAGTTTATCTCTATTATATGCCATCTTTCTCTGATAAAGCTCCACAGAGAAGTCAGGCACAATTTTTATTTGTTAGTTTTCCACCTGTAGTTTTCTTTTCTTTTTGGCTTCATCTAGAATCAATTATTTTGGTTTGAGTTTATAAAACTTGTGGTGCACGTGCCTTGCATTGCCCCTACTATTCTCAGCCATCCATAGTAGGCAGTCTATCCACCTGCAGGTTTAATTCTTGGGGCACTTCCAGTGCACGTTTCAGATTTTCTTTGACTCACTTTTGCAAATCATACTTTACTACAACCTCTGAGATTCTTTGAACAAGAACAGTTTATATTCTTGATCTGTTTTCCATTTAATCTATTTTTCTTCTTGACCTTTTTGCCTGATCTTCTGTTTTATATACATATTATCAGTTATCATAGTTTATGTGTCTCTACTATATCTTTCCATATATTTATACCTCCTCATATATCTTAAGAAGAGAAAGCCTGCTTCTCAGCCCTTTTCCTTATGCTTCTGGAATCCTATCGCATCTAAATCACTTCTTAAATAATGATACACTTTTCCAACCACACTATGTCTATGCAATTTATTCTGCAAAGTTTTCTTTGAGTCAGTCAGGATACATTCATTCAGGCAATGTCAGAATGAATTAAATTATCAGGAGGAGGATGATGGCAGCCACACCACAGTGAGTAACAACCATGGAATGATACACAGTAGGAGATGAATCCCCTGAGCTGGACCTTCACATCTGTTCTGAAACTGATAACAAAAAATGCTTCTTTGCTAAATAGAATTGGTTTCTGAATTTTGGAGGGCTGCTACAATGACCCAGCATGTACTATATATTTAAAAGACTCTAATTAGCTTTTTGGGACTTTAAATGCAAGGACTTATTTAAATGTATCCACATACTAGAATAAGGTATTTACCATATAAGATTTAAGACTTGGTCTCAAGGAACTACTTGGAGACTATCCAAACAGGAATTAGTTTCAAGAACCTTCATCTTGTTTTCAATTAATTCAGTTAACTTACCCCTTAAGTCATTCTTTTTCACTATTGTTTTGCAGTTAGTTGTTCTAAGTATCAAATGCTAAGTGTTGGCTAAGGATAACTGTTCTAGTCCCAGAGTCCACTATTTTGAATGAATGCCATATGTGAACTTGAGGTTAGATGTTTGAGTAGTGGAAGATAGAATCTTGCATCATCGCAACCCTGTCGTTACAAATGGATTTAGGGCTGCATTTTATGCAAACCACCCAAGGTACTGCCACATGGTCATCAGCTACTGTTATCCGAGTAGCCATTGCCTGAAAGAAAAAGAATATAATCTGTGTTACTGAATTGGCAAATTGGAAATGAGTTTCTAGTGTAAATAAATGTACCCTATGCACTAGACTGAGTTATAAATCCTGAAACTGCCCATGACGAAAGACTTGAAAATGAGCTAAGGGTGAATCAACAAATTTAGAAATAAAGAAGCAGGGTATAGGGTCAAAAAACACGAAAACAAGAAGAAAAAGACCCATGAGAAGACTAAAATCAAAAGGATATTAGGAAAACAGAAGAGAAAGAGAGATGGCAATGAAAGATGAGCTATAGGTTCATAGGTTCATAGGTTCATACTAGGCTATCTGCCCAAGGGCATTTATAAGCCTTTAGTTTGAATAAAAACTATGCCTATCATTTTGCTGTGCCTCTGTCAAGCATATCTCTGCGATCTCCCATCCGTTGGTCAAGATTCCTCTTGAACAAGGCCAGCGAGGTGCTCTGCCTCACATGTACCGGGATTTTGTTCCACAGCATAGGAGTCTCTGGGTGATGAATCTGTCCCTCCAGCACGTTCTATTTATAACCGTCAAGGTTTGAAGCATATTCATCAAATCTGGTTTGACATGGCCTTATATGTCAGGCACAGGTCACTCTGAGCAAAGCGGTATGAGACTGAATAGAGCTGGAGTTCTTTCAGTCGGGCAGCATAAGACATATTTTGAGACCCTTTATCCTTTGTGGTGAGAACTTTGGGGCCTTTCAAGCTGCAGCAGGTGTCTGGTCAGATACATTCGACATTGTACTCAATCATAGGTCTAATAAGTGATGAGTACAGGGGACAATGACCTCCCTTGATCTAGATGTGATCCCTTCATGATCAGGTGGGTGATATAGAAGGTTTTCCTAACTACTTGGCTACTGTCAACCTGGGTCCCAGATCTCTGATGACTTTTTCTGTGCTCAGTGGATTCCACCCTATGGTAGCTAGGGGGTAGCCTTGTTTTTCCCAAAGGGTATGACTATGCATTTTGGCAGGCCATGGCTCTGGCACCAGTTATCAGTCATCTGCGGACACCACTTGTGACAGGCTTTGAGTCTGACATGGCTCCAGCAACTCTGACCGGCTGTATGGACTGCCTTTCCCTCATCAATGGGCAGTGACAATAGACAGCTAAGCAAAAAAAGGAAGATGGAAAATAGCTGTGCTACAGGGATTTTTCAGAGCTTCCTTATTTTAAATCCACACGTTCTGTGACAGATCGGACCTAACATGTATTACATTTTAGAAAGTTACATTTTTTATTAAAGTACCAAACATTCAGGATTTACTCATCAAGCTACAAAAAGTGACACTCGTAGTATTTTAAGGAAGTCAGATGTAATTAGCTACAGTTTTCATATGGACAATACCACAAAATAAATGGGGATGATAGTCCATAAAAGGTCTACAGGGTTAGCCATTAGTATAGCAATATCTGGGTGAATCTCTTGGATATCAGGATCTGTGACAGGTGCAGATTGATGAGCTTTAGCTAGGTGTGGTTGATGGTTCCTTTTGTAAAGAATTCACATTGGTGTTTGCAAATACCCTCTGATGATCAGTCATGAGTACCTTAACATGTCTGAAATGTTATCAGTTAAAAAATTCTATTGAAAAACAGAGCATGATAACCTCCGATCAGAGTAGGTAAAAACTTATTTAACTATATGGATAAGCGCTTTGTGATCTACAGACTCAGAAAGGCTAGGTCTCATATTTATACAAGGGTACAAGGGGGATAAATGGACCCTGGAGGTGGACTTCTATTAGCTGAAGAGCCATTGTGTTAGACTGAATGTTGTGTTTACCTTCATTTGCATATGATTCCTGATTTATCCATGGTCTGAGTCCAGATTAAGTTAGTCCACCTGGTCTGGTTTGCTTTCCCCTTCCATTTTTAGATGGCACAGAGAACCGGCATTTCTTTTACAACTTACTTAAAAATGTAAAATTAAAAAAGAGGACTAATATAACAATAAAAATAGATTAGTAAATTCCCTGAAAGGCTTTAAACATTAGTTAAAAAACATTTTTGATTAAAGGAGAACTCTGCCCAAATGTCAAGTATTTTCTTTTCATAAAGTGATTTTTCTTCCCTATAATCCAACACTAAACATGTCACATACAGAAAAAAAACATAATTTAATAATTATTCCATTTGTTTTATGTCTGAACATATTTTGTTTGCCTTTTTTTTCCTGCATTTGTCTTCTTATCTGTTACATCATAAAGGCTACTAAGAGTGGCAGAATAATTTTAGGTCATTTATTCAAGCTACAGAGTCAATAAGACATCAATAGCTAAGCAAAAGCAAGGCTTTCAGATGAAGTTAACACCACATAGTTTTTTTTTATTATTACAAATTATTGTCTTTACCTTTAACTAACTCTAAGTACCACAAAGAAAGAAAATATTTTCATCATATTCTTATTTTCTATCATTTTTTTGATTTTGCATTTAGTACATGTTTCGTCTGATGTTTTGTTACAGCATTTTTGCAATGCAAACTTTTGTTTAGACAAGTCAGTAAACTGGGGAAGGAAGATTAACATCAAAGATTCTAATTCTACCTAGAATATTAAAAAATGTGAATAGAACACAAACTGTCTCAGCCCAAGTAACACGTTTAATTGTAGGTGTCAGATTTCCCACACTTGAACACTTAAATATAGTTGTTACTTTGGAAAGAACAATTAACTCAGCTACATTTTCAAGCCTGTTATTCAAACATTCCTTAAAATTCTGTATCAGAGACAGTCACTAATGAAAATCAAAGGAAACAAAGTAATTAAAATGCAGATTGATGCTGACAGTCAAAAGTAGGCAGTCACAGCACTGTTGTAAGCTGATGAAAGAGAAAACCAAAGTAAAAGGTCATAAAAGTAAATAAATCATCATAGGGCTTTCTCTCTCTGTCCCTCTAAAATGACAACAGGAACATGAAAGCACTGACTGTAAAACAAAACCATGCTACTCATGGTAGACCCCTTTCAGGGCATTTTGGGCAAATTAGAAAATGATAATAACCACTTATTGTGATAGAGAGACATTAAAGTTCTAGATATGCTAAAACACATATGCTTTTGTTTCATTTTTGCGTGCTGTTCTCGTTTAAGTCTTCCTAAAATCCATCTTAAATGGTGTAGCACTGAATGGAACTGCTTGCTTTTATGAGGTTTTAACCTTTTATAAGTACCTACTTTTTAAAGGCTTATTATTGTAAACCAGCTTTATTTGCAAAACTCAATGCTTCTTAGGACATAAAACATTAAAAACATTAAAAACCTCAATCTTGCTTTTATGGAACTTTTGCCTTCAGAACTTAATGGGTGACAAGTGGTGCAGCGGTTTGCATTGTTGCCTCACAGCAAGAGGTTCTGCTATTTGTTTCTTAGCTGGGGTGCCTTTTGTGTGGAGTCTGCATGTCCTTCCTGTGCTCGTGTGGGTTTCCTACCACATTACAAAGACATGCATCTGGAGTGTTTCTCCCTGGGCCTCCTCTGAAAAGTGGCTCATTCCAAGTTGGACTTTCCCTGTAAACAAATGTTAAATAAATAAATAATGCCCTAAGAGCAGTAATAAGTTACAAATAAATTTTAATTCGTTTTTACACCATAATACCACAAAAACATTTTTCTTAAAGCCACTTTCAGCAAGCATTTACTGTCACCTTTTCCTACAGTTGTTTGATCATGGAGTTGATATATGTAAATCATGGTATGCGGGAGTCCCCCCTCACATGAAAAGTAAAGGAGGACTTATCTCTGAAAAAAAAACTTTGCTATTCACTCAAAGTAGCTTTCAGTGACTGTTTTTCATAGTATTGTCCATCAGAGATCTTTTTTCTGATGGTTCATCATGAGCCCTATTTCAGAATGCAGTCAGCATCTGTTTAGAACATCCAACCACACAACCATTCAACAAGTTAGATGTTTGTTCCTCATGCACTTTAAAACATAGTGCTATAATTTTCTCTTCTAAACAATAGAATTGTAACAGCTAAGTCTAAGAGATATCATATGTCCTGTCCACCTACACGATGTATTGGATTGTCATTCTCCAATATATGAAAAGAAATACTACTTCAGAGCATAGCTCTTAACTGTCCTGAGCTAGAAATGGAAGAGATCAGTCACCACTGTAACTGCCCTCTTCAGTAAGCCTTCCAGAGGTGGCAAAAAGGACAGTGCCAGGCACCAGTGTGACTAGGTTAGTCAAGCAAAGACCATGATTAGGCAGCCAGTGTGAGCTTCAATCCACTGATTGGAGATAATTGAGAACACTGGACTGCACCAGTGTTTTTGTGTAGATCTCAGAAAGCTGTGGCAGTTGCGTAACACCTAGTAGCTGCTGCATATCATCTAGGCCACATGTGTCAACTTCTTTGCTCAATAAACAAAGGAAGATCTAAAAATAATGGGTAGAAAACCCATTATTGTTACTCATACCTCTCATGTTACCTAATTATGTGGAATGTTCCTCATTTTGAGTCTTAAAAAGTCCATGTTCCTCACTGTTCCATATTTGAAGGGCATATTACACATTTAGTGTGAAGAAATTTTTTAGATACGGTCATGGACAGCTGAGAGATATGATCAGCAACAATGAAAAGCTTTTTTACTTTATCATATTTAGTGGAAGTTAACAGTTTCAATTGATAACAGAGAACACTGGACATTGCATAACCACATCACTCAGTATTCTGGAACTGGAGTTACACGTGGTTCAGTGTTCTCAGTTATCGCCCACGGATCCACATCTTCAACTCACACTGGAATACAAATTTTAATCTTCTGGCAGCATGGGAGGGTGGCCTAATGGTTAAGGTGTGTACCTTACAAACACAAGGTGCAGGGTTTGAATCTCACAAGGGATAACTGGCTAGGCTTAAAATGGCTCATAAGGGCAGTTAGCTTAGCACTAACCTATGATCTTTGATGATCTGATGATCTCCAGAGGAAATTACTGAATTCCTTTCCAGTCAATGACTACCAGAGACCATTGCAGATGCCTCAAGGTTGCCCCTTGCCACATGATAGGTCTAGAGGCAGATGGTTAGCTAGTATGAGAAGGAGGGGCCATACATCTCAACTTCCTTCAACAATTCTGAACTAAGCCAAAAACATGGGTGGACAAAGGAACAAAATTAAGAACAATTTTTAAATAGTATTCTAATTCACTTAAAAATCAGTACAACAAAAGGTTTGCATCAATATGCATTTTTTGAACAAGGACCTCTAACATCTGGCATTATTGACTAACTGTAATCCTCACTTATAATAAATTATTTAAAAAAAAATTTCTAGGAATGGAGCAAAAATGTGAGGCAAAGTCAGGAACATTTAAGAGGTATGATGGAGTCTGATAGTGGGTCAGGGACCGCTTCTATGCTACAGAAGCTGCAAATATTTGTAACAGAAATAGAGAGAGATAAAATACCAAACATCAAATAAATTGTAATAAAGGGACAGTGACAAAATGTGAGAGAGAGAGAGAGCATTACATTATTTTTTATGCTTCCAATACTATTCATACAGGTAACTACATACATATTTGATGTGCTACTATGTCAAGGCCGAGACAGCTGACTAAGGTATACAAAGTCAACTGTCCTGCTGTATAATATAGGATTGCTGTGCCAGTGTACCCTTGGCTGTTGTGGTTCATTGACACTATCAGAATGATGCTGGACCTAAAAGGCCATAGAGGATCCATGTGGGTGTGCCCCTATGGGCAAGTTGTATGTGACAAGGAAAAATACTGTCTGTGTTGATCCATAATAGATACATAGTGTAAATACCTATGGAGAGAGTGAATTTTACCAAAGGCAGAAAAACAATTGCCACTGACAGTGATAACTATCAGCATACAATTGTAAACCAATGGAATGTATTCAGCTACTCACCAAGACGTAGATCAGAATTATGGTAAGTGGAGTTGGTCCCTATATGCATACTCCCTTCTGGCCTGTGGCAACATCCACAACAGGTTGCCATGGCAGCATCACTGCATGCCAGGCACTGGGTAGCACTGTGCATGCTGCATGCCTTGTGGCCAGACCATGACAGGTCTCTTCCTGCAAATAAGGAATGTGAGTATCATCTACACATGTAAAGTCTGTATGTGGTGACCAGGTATTTTATATCTATATAAATATATATCTATCTATATATCATAAAATATATGTACAAGTGTTGTCAAAGTGTACATAAAATCATAACATAAGGTGTCACAGGTGAGTATCAATGTTGTCACTTTGGCTAATTCTGTGCTATCCTGATCATACCTCTTTGTGCAAGAATTCTGGACAAAACCAAAAATAAGGAGGACAACAAAAGACCAAAATCAGAGACAGATTTTAAATATTGCTGTTGTAAACTTAGAAAGTTGACAAAATAACAGTTGTTGCATTAGCATGCATTGTCTGAAAGATATGAAGTCTGAAACTCAGATGATTGTCATTATTTAGTGACTACGATCCTAAACAGTTTGCCAGAAAAAAAACACACATTGTATGCAGGACAGACCAAATACATTAGGCAAAACTATGGACATTCTGCAAATTTCTGGATAGTAGGGAGGCATGGTCCTGATATGCCTAACCAAGGAATGAAATGGCCATAGTTATACTCACCCCTGTGTCGGAAGAGACATTTTATTCCCCTCTGATACAAGAGATCATTTTCTGTTATTTGCTTCTGAGCTGAAAGTCAAGGACAAAAATACTATTAAATATCATACAAGAGCGCATTTAACTAGATGAGATAAAATAAGCTAATGAACATGCATACTTACTATACATCTCAGTAGCCCTGTCCCAGACCTCTTCTTCCTACTGCACAAAAGGTCACAATGGTACCTGATTGGATTGCTGTAATGGTGCAGACATTGCTCACCAGAGCAGATGACACCAGTAGCAGCACTCACAACTCTGGCAGGACTGTGCCAGGCATCCACTTTATACTTGGGACTTTCTTTCGAATACCACCTGGGAGTCCTGCTACATCTTGGTCACACTCCATAGAAATAATACCAGTGTGGTCATGCATCATCAGTTGACATGTGATGTACAACTTTAGGCAACCTTGTTAGTGTGATCAGTCTTGTGACCACTGCGTAGTGTGGAAATATGTGGTGTGACACAATGGCATTATGATGTGAAAAACTGCTATGTAATAACTGCATTTGCATCACAGTGCTTATGTATGTTACCATTTTTGCTCTTCTGTGCCTGTACAGGCCATATTATTACAATGTTTTTCAACGCATTGCTGATGGAGTCTTTGATTCGCCTGTTCATTCTCACTGTGATTCACAGGTATTCTTGTGTGTTCATGAAGGTAAATATGTTTCATAACACAAAAGAGATAATTTCCAGTGCAAGTAAAATGTGTGCTTTAGGAATATTCTCATTAGAGATATGCACATTAGGATAATTATCATGCTAAAAACTTCAGAGTTTGTGGGATAAAAGCTAGTGTTGGCCGATATTTTTCCCATCACTCAAAAGATCTTTGCTGCAGAACAACCCAGAGAGCTTATTTCTAACAGGTAAAGCTACACATGTACAACATATACAACAGGAAGGAGAAAGAGGTAAGGACATATGCAACAAGAAAGAGAGGCAAATGCATGGGTCTGCTATAATTTTATGTTTATGTGTACTAAAGATGCTGCATTTGTATGCTGCTGGAGTAACTACATGAAACCTTGATGTTGGGAGTGGGATTTACTTAATGGATAACACTGACAACAATGGCATATAATTGTATGGGGAAACTGCTGAAAAAGCTAGAGGTTACTGCCATGACAGGCTTGTTTGGCCACCACATAGTCTGAGTATGGACCTGTTTGAAAGCCTGGGACAGATGTATACATCATAGATAGGGGGTGCTGGGCATATGTGGACACAAGGTACTCCTGTGCAGTTGCACTTAATGAGCACTCATCTTTCCATGGTCAGTCCACCTTCATCTCTAGTGGCATTGCCCACTGGCAAGGGGAGAAAGTCTAGGATCCATTGCACCAATACTTCCATATCATCACACAGTGTTGAAGGCATTGCTGGGCATCATGGATGTAAACACAGACAGGGTGTTTGTGCTGAGAGTACCTGTGGCACATCTCATTATTCATTATCATGTAACACTCCATCCTCTGTGTGTGCTATGTTTCATACCTCCCACCATATCCCCCCTGAGGGGGGATATACATAGTCAGTGCACAGATATCCTGTTGCTACTGTACACCTCTCTAATAAACACCAACACGGTGCTGAAATGTTCAGTGGAATGGTGTCCGTACACATTCCTCCGGATGTGTGCATGCTAATACACTGACACACACACACGCACACGCACACGCACACGCACACACACACACACACACACACACACACACACACACACACACACACATCAGCACACCCACCACTGCCCAGCCATAGCCCACTCCACACAAATCGCCATACTCAACCATCCATGGCTCACACAGTTGCACACAGCATTAACATTTATGAAACAGTCAGTGTTGCACTTGATAATGGCATTAGCTCTGGTGTGTTTATTTAGACCCCTTAAAGGCCTTTGATAGCATTCCTCATACTGTAAAAATACAACCAGTAATAAGGCAAAAGATGAATCCCTACATTATGGAATGGATGAAATGTTGATTAAATAGATGTCAATGACTAACATATAGATGCCAATGTGTTAAGTTGAGTGGACACTATTCCAGCTGGTCAGTAGTTTTTTTCTGAGGTACCATAGGGCTCAGTTTTATACCCTGTATTATTTAGCTACATGATCCCTTTATTACCTATTATTGTTCATAGATTAGATTAGTTCTAGGCTAACTGCCATTGTGGGCCATTTTAAGCCTATCCAATTTCTCCATGTGGGAATTAAAGACTGCACCTTGTGTCTATAAGGTAAACACCTTAAACATTATGGCAACCTCCCACCTATGTTACTTATTGGGTGTCCAAATATGCAGATGATATCAAATTGGGTGGTCTTTTATTTTCCTTATCTCATTTTATGTCATTCAACTCACATTTCTCATGTACTTGGATGGCTAAACAAACATGGATAACATATTCTGCAAAAGGTCATGTGGTGTACTTTGGTACTTTCAGACCAGATCAAGATCTTATCTTCAGTGTTGTTAAGGTTTATGAAATTGCTGTATACATGATCATAGGGTATACATCATCTCAAAATTAAAATATAAGAATAATTATTGTACAGTTAAAGCAAAGGACTTGTGTATTATTGAATTATTATTAAATTTTTCAGCATTTGGTTGGTGAATTTTCTGGTAAAATTATTCACCATGTATGTTTGACACATCATTGAATACAAGTCCTCTTTCCTTCATATTCTAAAGGTGATCTGTCATTGTTAGAAAGTGTCCAAAGGAAGTTTATGAAAAGAGTAACTGACTGGAAAACATTGTCTTACACTGCATGCCTAGAAAAACTCAGTCAATATATTTAATAAGCTTATCTCTGGCTACAGTGTAGATTATGTTTTAACATACCATGTTCTCCATGATGAGGAATTCCAGTTCTTATTGGTTTACAGTATATCAATATTCAGTAAATCATCTAGAGGTTGTAATTAAGCTTTCCAAGTTCCTAAATGTAAAATAGTCTAGAGAGCTAAATTTATATCTCTTGGAATTGCTAGGTCCTGGAACATGTTACCTCTCAATGTCAGGCAGAGTAGTTCTTTATGACCTCTCTGCAGTATACTCAAACTATGAAACTATAAAACCTGTAGCCACACCACCACATCAGTGGGTCCAGACATATCCCAGGGTGCCTTCTAAAGAGCATGAAACCTGACCTATCAGGATCTCTGGAATTGCTATTTAACCATAGCCATCAAACGGGCTTCATGCCTAATGAATGGAGAACAACACAGTCATCCCTCTGCACAAAGGTGGGCCATATATAGACTATGGAAACTACAGATCCATAAGTCTCACAAGTGTCATATGCAAAGTCATGGAAAGAATTATCATGGAAATGATCAATAATGACATTGAAAACCTCCAGACACTGGATCTAACCCAATCTAATTTGGTTAAGGGCAAGTCATGCCTATTCAACATGGAAGACGTCTTTGTAAACATCACCAAAGCAATGGATGAGGACAAAAATGGCTTACACTGGTGACCTTTACCTGGCCAAAGCATTTGATACAATGCCCCACTCAGGTATTGTTGACAAATTCAACAGGTTAGGTATAAACCCTTATGTCACCCAGTGGATAGACAGCTGGCTCACAGACAGAACACAGGAAGATGGAACTGGGGAGTCCACCTCTACAAAGAGGCCATTTACAAGTGTAGCCCTACAGAGATCAATCCTGGGACCATTCCTTTTTGAAATTTACTTCTCTGAGGTCAAGACCAATGTGAAGGGCCTCTGGCTAACCAAATTAGCAGAAGATTGCAAATTAGGAGCAGTCATAGAATCCCTCACAAGTGCTAATGTTCTACAGACAAATAACATGTGTCAGAGCCATTGACTAAAACTAAATTCTAAGAAATGTTTAACAGTATCCTTAGGGAAATCATCCACCCCTAGTAACTGTCATATTGACTATACAGCCCTATTAGTCGACACAGTAGTCAGGGACTTGGGGACATACATAGACAGTAATCTAGCCTTTGACAAAGGTGTGGCATTTATATTGAAAAAGCTCATTGTTCCACTGTATTCAGCATTCATAAGACATATCATTGAGTAAAATGACTCC
>NC_056731.1:1597368265-1597438265 GCF_019279795.1 Protopterus annectens
ATAATGTGGTCTAAGACATACCTAGACATTTAATTAACTACGTGAATTTAGGCAGCCATGAAGCATCTTTAGTCATCACAGTAATTATTTCAGCACTATTTTTACACTACAAAACCAACCTGAAAAAATATGCATGTGGCATTAGAAACTTTAGATTAATTATTTAGTGACATAAAGATATATGTTAAGTTGACCTTGTTCCTAATTTTTATTTTATTCTGCTAACTGGATAAAACCTACAAAGTACAAGCGTGAACTTTGTGTTGGTTACCCATTTGCACTGTTCCAGTTAAATAGCCTGAAAGCTGAGAAAGTGAGAACCACATTTGTGTCAATAAGATAGTGCTCATTTGCCGCTATTTGCTTTAACCCATATAACTATTCTGACTAAGGAACTTGCAGTAAGTAAGCAATATGACAGTATGGATAAAGTGGTCTAAACAAATACTCTTACATGTTTATGTATGTAGTACACTACAAAGTAATACAACTGCAGGCTAGGTGAGTTTAACCCTTAAACGTGACAGCATCTACTTTGTAAACACCTAATATACAAAAAAAAAATATATATATATATATATATATATATATATATATATATATATATATATATATATATATATATATATATATATATATATATATATACACATACACACACACACACACACATATATATATATATATATATATATATATATATATATATATATATATATATATATATCTATACAGAGACACACACACACACGCACACACGCGCGCGTGCACACACGCACACATGCACACACACACACACACACACACACACACACACACACATATATTTTTTTAATACGCAACATGGTTTCCGACCAAACCATAGCACTACCACTGTCTTACTCTCTTTTACTAACACTATCCTTCACCATAAAAACAATGGTCATCTCTCCTCTGCTACTTTCCTAGACCTATCTAAAGCATTTGACATGGTCCCACACAAACCTCTCTGTACTCAGTAACCTATCCTTTTCTCAATCAGTCACCAACCGGTTTCAAAGTTACCTATCTGACCGCCATCAATCTGTTGAATGGCAAAATGACATATCTCCCCAACTACCTGTCTCTATTGGTGTTCCTCAAGGATCCATCCTTGGACCCCTACTCTTCTCTATATTCACCAATAATCTAGCCTCTGCCACCAAACATGGCACACTCATACAATATGCAGATGACTCAACCATCATCTGCTCAGCCCAGTCCCTACCCGAACTGCAAAAGGTCACGCAGGATGCCTTTTCCTCTGTTGAAACTTGGCTATCCGATGCCCAGTTAATACTCAACCCAAACAAAACTAAACTCCTCATCTTTGAACCCACCAAACATGCTCAAAACAAGTCTCACTTTAACATCACAGCAAAAGACAACACCACTATCCAACCAACAGATCACACCAAATTGCTAGGAGTTGAAATAGACAACAATCTCAATTTGACATTCACATACCCATGACCATAAACAAAGTCCACCAAAAACTAGAACCCTTATACAGAAATAAGCAAATCCTCACCAAAGCAGCTAGGATTTCAGTTGCAAATTCGCACCTTATCTCCACCCTACTTTATGCCTCTCCAATATATACCAACCTAAGGCAATGCGATCTAAATAAACTCGAGACATGCTAGAACAAAATCGCCAAATTCGCCACTGGGGCATCCTACCACAGTCACCACTGTCTCTCACTTACTGAACTAGGCTGGCTAAAACTCCCTCACCTCCTTCACTGGTATCAACTCACACTCACCCACAAACTGGTTAACCATCCTCTAAAGGTCCCATCCTTCCAGTATCTTCTCCAACCCTATCTCACCACCAGACCACTACGATCCAACAACAAAAATCAATTACAGGTTACTAAAGCCAATAACACTGCTGGAGAAACACTATTCTTCAACGCTATAGCCAAATTATGGAACACCCCTCCCCCACAATAACCTCTCTACCATCATGCACCCACTTTAAAGCTTTACTTAAAGCGCACCTAAAACATGCTGGCTGTGCCCTTGCAACTCTCCCCTCTAACTTCTCACACTCCATCTACCCTCTACCTCTTTTCCACCCCACAAACTACTTTTGATTACAGCAAGCTCTGATACTTCCATGCCTATCTACCTATTATATGGCAGTAACTTGTTACTGTAACAATTGTTAATATCTGCTATGACTTCGTGGATAGAACAGATGCAAGTTATCTACTGAATGCACTATGTTCTTCATCTGTAACTATGTTTGTAATATTTTAATTGCTAGGATTCTTCATCTGTAACTATGTCTGTAATATTTTAATTTGTGGAGCTTTTCTCCCCGGGCCTCCGCTGAAAATGGACCTGCGTCCAGTCGGACATTCCCGGTCAACAAATGTAAATAAATATCTATATATATATCTATCTATATATATATATATATATATATATATATATATATATATATATATATATATATATATATATACACACACACACACACACGTGCTTATGTGTGTTTATAGAAGAATATAGCTGAATTTATCTGCAACTTGCTTTTGATACTTTTATTTTCTCTCCTACATTGTCTCGTATAACCCTTATGCAGGTGGGTGACTCATTGCAGCCCCATGCCTGTTATAACTAATGCTGAAATTGCTAAACCTCCACAAAAATACAAAATAAAGGTAGTAATGAGGAAACCAGCTGGCATAATGACCAAGGTCTTCATCTCCCAAGCACAGGTGCCTGTTTGGAATTTGCATATTCTCTCTGTGTTTCTGTGGGGTTTCTCCCATCTCTGAAAAACATGCTCAGTGTTTCTATCTCAAACTCACCAGAAAATGGAGCTGTGGGCAGCAGCAGCACAGACTCTACATGGTGTCTTATAGGGGGAAAAGTTGTATAAACCAACTGCTTTGGGCATCTACTGTGGTGCACAATATCCTCATGATAGGAGAACATGGATCATAGACTGCATGCCGGCCCGTGACAGGGCTTGCCACTCGTTGATGTAAAATATGGCTTTAGGTGATTGGGTTGTGTTGACTAATTTCACAAAATGGGCTTGGTTATTTGCTTATGATAAGTGGGTTGAAGACCTGGCCTACTCCAGTCTAAGCCAGGAACACATGCTAATGGTGGGAGAGGTGTATATGCCCCTGTTGTCCAGTGTATGCCTTCCATAATGCCCAGCAGCCCTGGGTCAAAAAGCTACCGGCTGGCTGGTGTTCAGTTCACCAGATTGGGATACCTGGGATAGCCCTGTTGACCGAACGGTGGACATAAAACCAATCAACCTGCCCAACATAAACTAAGAATTGCTACACTCAGTGTAGGTTCACTGACAGGATGCAGCTTGGAAGTGGATTACATGAAGGAAAGGAGGAGGCTAGTCATCTTATGTATCCAGGAGTCAAGATGGAAGTGCAGTGTAGCAACGCTGCTTGGCTGGGATAGGGAGTATACTACTCAAGAGGAGGGCAGGATAGAAATGGTGTGGGACTTGAGGTGAGGGAGAAACTTCAGAAGGCAGTAAGGGATATCATCAGAATTAGTGATAGACTCATAGGAGTCAGACTCCAGCCTAATGATAGGGCAGTATTCATTATCTTAGCCTATGTCCCCAAAGGAAGGTTGTGATAGTGAGGAAAAGAGTGCATTCAGACAGCAGTTGCAGTACCTACTTGATAAATCAGGACAACATGAACTGGCGTTAATAACGGGTGATGTGAATGCATATATCAGAACAGACAAAACAGGATATGAGGATTACCTGGGTTCCCATGGGAGAGACAACATGAATAAAAAAGAAGAGACCATTCTAGACTTCTGTCTGGCAAATGGCCAACACAGTCATGATATCACATACAAGAGTGGCCAACATGCAACTCAGGTTGACTTCCTCCTAGTAAGGAAAGGACACAGGGTAGAATCAGCAATTATAAAGTCACCCACAATGAAACAGTTGTCCAACAGCATAAACAACTGTTCAGAAAAGATGCTAAGGTCAACAGAGACCAGGCTAAAAACCTGGAAGCTGACTGGAGAGAAAGCACAATAGTTCAAGCAACTAATCAGGGCTCTAGCACCTCAAGAAGCAGATGAAATAGGTGGAGTTGAAGAAGAATGGCAGTGCCTCAAAATAGCATGTGTGAGGACTACAGACCAGATATGTAGCCAAGTCTGGTATGGAAATAAGGTACTTAAGGAAAACTGGTGGTGGAATGCAGAAGTCCAGGAGGTCATCAAAAGAAAGGAGGAGTGCAAGATAAAGTGGAAGATAAAAAATACAGACCAGGCTAAGAAGGCATACTGTAAAATAAAACAACAAAGGCCATGTCACCAAGATTATCATAAAACAATAAAACACTCTAGTGCCTTGGCTCAAAAAACCTTCAAGGAGTAAAAACACTACAAAATCACACATCTTAAATAGTACAAAAAACATCTGTCCTAAATTACATAATCAGTTAATTAAAACAATCTCCCAGGCCCATGCTTACACTTATCAAGGGTATCAGAACTTGTCAGAGATTTGGGATACATGGCTAGGCTTAAAATGTCCCTTGTGGTCATTAGCCTAGTAAACACGTATGAACCTATGACCCTATAAACAAAAAACTTCAGTTACACTCCACACTAAGTCCAGCAGGAGTTGCATATTTTAAAATAAATAAAGCTTCCTTATATAATAGCTTCTTTTTGATATCTAAACACCCTTCATACTTTTCTCCCCAGACCTCCACTGAAAAGGGGCTCTTTATGGCCCAGTGGACTTCCTTGGTCATCAAACTTAAATAAATAAATAAATAAATATTTTTTCCCTAAAAATCATACCTCTAAGACCAGCTGGATCACTACCATGGTGAAATTTAAAATGCATAGCAACAGAACTTTCAAGTTTACTATTTTTGATATCCCTGACATCTGAACTTGAAAGCCCTCCTGCTGCCCCCAATATAAAACATTTTGCATGGACATTCCAATGCATAAACAATACTTTCTGTATAACAGAAATGCCTACCAATAGGTGTAAAAGGAATCCCATTAAGTCTATCAAATGTGTTCACAATATATTTGCAGTTAATACAATTATTACAAGGGAAAGTTCTAGATAACTTGGTTATTCAGCCTGAGAGTGCTGGAACTCTAATTGTACCAATGCTTCTAGGACTTTGAACCACTGCAGGACTGCCCAAATCACCTTTCTTGGGACCTTGTTATATGCTTTCTCCAATTCTAGGAATGCCCTGTTGGATTAATAATTTAGTTATTCAGCGTGAGAGTACTGGCACTTTCGACTGTAATAATTGTATTAGCTGCAAAAATACTGTGAACACATTTGATAGAATTAATGGCATTCCTTTTACACCCATTGGTAGGTGTTGCTGTTATACAGAGGGTATTGTTTATGCATTGGAATGTCCATGCAGAATGTTTTATATTGAGGACAGCAAGAGAGCTTTCAAGCTCAGATTACAAGAACATGTCAGGGATATCAAAAATGGTAAACTTGAAAGTCCTCTTGCTATGCATTTTAAATTTCACCATGGCAGTGATCCAGCTGGTCTTAGAGGTACAATTTTAGAAAAAATAAATATGTATGAATTGTGTTTCGATATTAAAAAGAAGCTGTTATATAAGGAAGCTTTATTTATTTTAAAGTAAGGAACTCTGACCCTGCTGGACTTGATGTGGAGTGTAACTGGAAGTTTTTTGTTTAATACCTTAATTGTTTTAATTAATTGATTATGTAATTGAGGGCAAATGTTTTTAGCACTATTTAAGATGGGTGATTTTGTAGTGTTTTTACTCCTTGAAAGCTTTTTTGAGCCAAGGTGCTAGATTGTTTTGTTGTTTTGTGATAATAAACTTGGTGTCCTGGCCCTTGTTGTTTTATTGTATTTTATTATTTTTTATTTATTTGTGGTGGAATAAGAAGGAATACTGGTTGGCTCACAAGAGTCTAACAGTCTAAGAGAGCAGTTGCAATAGCAAAGAATAAAACATCAGAGGCACTCATCTTCTGGAAAATAAGTCAGTAGATGGGACAAAGAAACTCTATCAGGTTGTAAGGCAAAAACAGAAAGATTAAGAAGATATAGTAGACTCTCTCTTATCCAGTCTCACTGGGACTACACCTCAGGATAAGTAAAAGAATGGCTGGTTAATCAGATACAAAATAGCATTTATAGGTTATAATTCAGCTAGAATAACAGGATTTGTTTTAGTATGCATTTTCATAATGAATATGAAGTCTAAAACTAAAACGTATGTCATTATTTAGCCCACAGGAGGCAGAAATGTTGTTCTTCTCTGTTGTCATTTGCTAGGGCTATGGCAGAAATTTGATGACTGGTTAAAGAGGAGGCTGGTTAAAGAGAGGCCGGATAAGAGGAAATCTACTGTAGTCAGACACCCTTCATAAGAGATTCCAGCAACTACCTGCTCACCGGTCCATAGGACATCAAAGGCAGATGGAAGGAGTACTACCTGCAGCTCCTGAATGAAGAAAATCCCACAGAAGCTGTAGTGTCCCAGACATAGCCTGTGGTGAGAGAAAAGAAGGAGCCCACCATAGACGAAGTAAGAACAACACAAAGAAAAATGTAGTCAAGGAAAGCAGTAGGCTCAGATGAGGTCACAGCAGATATGATAAAGATGCTGAGTGACATAGGGAAGAAATGGCTCTTGAGGGTACTCATAGCAGTGTGGAGAGAAAGGCATATCCCAAATGACTGGAGAATAAACATACTCATGCCAGTGTTCAAGAACAAAGAGGACACATTCACAGCTTTGGGCAGTACAGAGATATTAGACTGCTGTCACATTGCATGAAAGTTCTAGACAGAGTGAGTGATTAACAAATACACAGAGTAGTAAAAATAAGATGGCAGATGAGCAGTTCAGATTCAGACCAGAATGCAGCACAACTGACCAAATGTTTGCAGTGAGATAGATGGTTGAGAAGAAGTTAGAAATGAAGAAAGAGTCCAACTGGGCATTCCAATAAATGGAGAAACCATATAACAAGGTCCCAAGAAAGGTGATTTTAGGCAGTCTTGTGGGGGTTCAAAGTCCTAGAAGCATTAGCAGAATTAGTGTAAGCTATGTACAAGGACCCAATGACTCAAGTACGAACAGTGTTTTATGAGTGGGTGTGCATAAGGGTTCAGCTCTGAGTCCAGTGCTGTTCATACTGGTGATGGAGTACATTAGCAAAAATATCGAAGGGCACACATCAACAAAGTGAATGTATGCAGAGAATGTGGCATTATAGACAGACTCTGAGCAAGAACATCAGCAAAGGATAGGGGAATGGAATGCAAAACTGAAGGCACATGGGATGAAACTGAGTACAGATAAGACCATTGTAATGGCAGCAAATGGTGGGGTTCAGAAGAAGCTGAGAACTGAGATAGAAGGGAAAATAGTGAAACATGTTAATGGCTTTAGGTATCTGGGAGGAGTGGTTGAGGAGAAGGAAAGTCTGAATGAGGAGGCCAATGCTAGAATCGGAGGGGGTGCAGCCAACTGGCACAGAGTATCAGCTGTAGTACATGACAGAAGAATATCAAAGAAGCTGAAAAGTAAGGTGTACAAAATGGTGGTACAACCAATACTATTGTATGGTATAGACACCTGAGCAGTAAAGGCAGAGCAGTTGAAGAACCTAGGTGTGATGGAGATGAAGTGCCTGACATAGGTGGTAGGATGCACACTGTGGGACAGATGAAGAAATGAGCACATAAAAGCAGTAGCCAAAGTAGCTCCAATTGTAGAAAAGGGTCAAAGACAACAGATTATGGTAGTTTGGGCACATGTGTAGAAAAACAGAATACAATCTGGTGAAGAAGCAAGAGAAAACAAGAACCTCCAGCAAAGAGGTGGATGGACTGTATGAGAGAAGATCTGTGTCAGTCACGCATGAGTGCTGAAGAAGGCAGGAGATTGGCATTGAATAGAGAGAGATGGTGACAGTTGACATGACACCCTGACCCCATGTAGAAATATAGGAAAAAGGGGGTTGATGATGATGATGATGACGACAATAGTGAATGAAAGTTCTGCTTGGATGGTGAGTCCTCCTTCCTAAACAGTCTTTGATTGATTGATCTCAAACAGATGATCTTGGCCGACTCTCTTATAAATAGCACTATATACCTATGACTTCAAAACAGGTTTTTTTTATTTATTGTCACTCTGCCACTCTTTGAAGATGCATCTTTTCTGTGTGCTCCCATGTTAAACAGCACTTAAATCCCTGCTTCTAAAACAGATTTTAGATGGATCTCTATAACTACCAATTTTACTATTTCTTATTACTTTCAGATAGACATCTAGAAGGCTTCCATGACTGGTTATCAAATACCAAACCTCTAAAACTATCAAACTGTCAGAATCACCAAACTTTAATGGCCACAAAACTAAAATGTAAATGTTTTTTACAGGTGGCAAGCCCCCTGCACACCCTGATGTGGAGGTAAGTTCCACAATCCTACCAAAGTTACATATACTAACTCCACAGTCCCACCAAATTGAAGAAGGGAGAAATCTTCCAAGAAGGGCCTCTCTCCTGGCACACACTTGGAAATCTCGCCAACAATTATTTCCTGTGGAAAATAGTAGTTGGCGATCTGTTTCATGGTGTCATGAGCATTGGAAAACTGACACTCAGGCAATCACACTTTGTCTTACCTGTAGGTAACTATTTAGGGGAGGTCTCTGTTTGACAGGGCTCACAATGCTGGATAAATCAACCAAATTCAATGCAACGCTCAGTTGAGCCCAGGTATGTGTGCCACCTTTTCAACCCTTTAATATTGTTGCCCTCCTAATACAGGAGTAAGAAGAACACAGAAATAATATAAAAACATTTGGTACACAGCTATATGTAATAAAGACTTCAAACAAAATACTGCTACAATTATTGAAAGAAAAGATTCAGTTTTTGAAAATTCATCTCGGTAGCATGTAAGAAGAGCATGTTCTGGTAATGTTATGATTATTTCCTTTTAATTTCTAAAGCAAGTGTGTTACTTTCCAAATTTCTCATAAAACCGTAAAAAATATTTTGTTAATGGCTGCTAATTTATTATCTGACATTTTCTTAAAAAGTAACACATGCAAAGCTGTAGAATGATACATCATTTGACTTTACACAAATGCAGTAAACTGATGCTTTCTCTATCACATTTCTTGTATTATTTTAATGTCCTACTTCCATTTTTTTTTTTTTTTTTTTTTTTTTTTGTTATTCTTTTGATTTGTTTATAAGAGTATTAGACATAGCATATGAATGTCCTACTTTCTGTATACTCTTGTATGTCAGGGACATGCATGGAAAGATGTATGCATCCCACTAGTTCCATCTATACAACGTTTTAAATAATAGTTTAACCATCTCATTATATTTGCTTATATATTTATTCTAATTGATTCTACTTGTAGAACATTATAAATAATGTTTAACTGCATCTGTGTAGTTGTTATGAAATGTCAGCTATTCTAAATACTCAACCAACAAGGTTTTACAGTGGTAAACCAGAAGTAGGAAAAAGTAGTAAATCAATACAAAAAAAAAAAACTTCAAGAACGGCACAACTCCACTTTATTGCAAAACTTTCGGGACTACTCTTTTCTTCAGTGCTTAGCACTTCATCTACTCATATTATTAACTTTTCATTTCATCTCATCTATTATACCTAACCAAACTCTTGTAGTATTCTTTAGAAATTGTTCAGTTTGCAAATATTCTAACTACTATGTTTGTCTGTAATTACATCCTTCTAACTGTTTATCTGTCTTACATACAACTGCTCAAAATCCATGTATTGCACACACTGGTGCACTGTGCTTTATGTACTAAACATTAATATTACATATTAGTGTCAATGGTGCAACAGGTAGCATACCTAGCTTTGGTGCAGAAGGCTGTGGGCTCTATTCCCGCACCAGGTAAATGGAGTGCTGGTACTGCAGTGCAGCATAAAAGGGGTGCTGTATTCCTGAGTGTGTTGTCAGATGAAATGTTAAACTGCTTGAGTTGGTCATAACTCAGGTGGATGTAAAAGATCCCATGGCATCTATCGAAAAGAATAGGAGTTTTATTACATTTTCATCTATTTATACATCCATTTACAGATAATGGCACTTTTCTTTTTTTTTTCAAATAAATATACAGTATCAAACAAGTTCAATATACAATCCAAACAAATCAAATATACAATTTAACTAAATCCAATATATATTAACAAATGAAAAATTCAATAAAAATTCATGACATTCATATCACCCACCTTACCCCTTATTCCACATCAATTTCCTAATCTTAATCATTAGAATATTAGGCTCCTATATCTGATAAACAATGAATTCTGTACATCTCATATTCCAAATAGTCCATATTATTCTAACAATTTATTCAACACATCTTTATTTTCCCCTCTCTAAATTTTAAAATACCAACACACAATCGTACCTATAGCCATTTCTTTAAGTATAACCGTACGAAATTCATTATCACATAAATCATAAATTTGTTTAATTTTCCTGCATTCAATGAATACATTTTCCAGCATTTCTTCCATATTACACATTCTACTTAACCTATATTCTTTCTGTTTATATTTCATTTCACCTTTAACTGGACATTTTTAAATACCAATCTCCAGGGAAAATCCTTAATTTCTAATAAATTCTTAAATCTCTCTTGCCTTCTTCTAATCACTTTCTTAGTCTTTTCATCCTTATTCTCCCATACTTTTTACATAATCCCTTCATACCAAACCGTTCCATTAATTTTCTCTCTCCACTTTAAATATCATCTGTTCATAATATTCTTTTTCACTAACATTTTCAATCATTTTCCTTTTCTGGTTTAATTCCCATGTTCCTTTATATTTTCCTACATAAGCTTCCTCACACAACCCTTCTGCTCTTTATTAATTTTCTCAAAATCCAGTGCACTACAAAGATGCTAAAAAATAGGATTTTTTAACTCCAATCCACTTTATTTTACATTCATGATGTAATACCCCTCTCTTTTAACTGGATTAAGTCTAGAACCCCATATAAAGCTAAAACAATAATTCTAAAAGCCTCTTCAATATATCCTCATAAAATTCAAATTTCCCCAAACAAACTGAATGAGTCAAATATACTTTTTAAAAAAGATAACTGAAATGTTCTCCACATGTTAATAATTTAATTTTCAATATCAAAAAATCCTACTGCTTTCTGGTCACTTTTGTGCTTCCAAAATTAATTTCCAACAAATCAAATTTATTTTTTGAAAAGTATATCCCCGCAAATTTAACTACATCCCCAAGATCCATACACTTTCTTTTATTAATGCCAAATCTATACTCTTTAAATAATGCTCAGTCTCTATAATACCTTTTCTTATCAACCCTTTATCCTTTGCAATAATTATTAAATCATGTGCAAGTTACATATAGAAAGCAATCTCAACATGCTTATACATCTTAAGAATTCTTTCCTTCACCCTAACACAAGCCTTACAAGTGCAAACAACATACCACTTAATGGACAACCCTCAATCTACTCTTCTTTTTATTGTTTATTAACTTGCTAAACCAACCATTCAGGTCAGCTTTCACATTTGAAGATTTATACATTGAAAGTATAGCATTCATAACCTTTTCTCCTACCTTATTTTTTTAATATTTTAGACAGTTTATCATGGTCTGTAGTATCATAAGCGTTTTCTACATTATAAAACTGCTATCTTTCCTTCCCTACTCATATTAATGTCATTAAAAATCCCTTTAACTATTAATAATGAATATTTAACACGTTTTACTTCTGTCTCAGATATATATTGCCAAATAATCTCATTCATCACTTTTGTTAATCTTCTGTGTAGAATTCTCATAAATACTGTCTAATCTGCATTATTTATTGTCAGAGGTCTCCAATTTTTAATCTGTTCCCCCTCTCCTTTCTTATAAACTTCATAATTCCTTCACATATTCTGTCATCCCTAAGGCCATAATCCAGCCATTCATTTATAACCTTAACAGAATAACTATTCTTTTGTTCTTCCATTTGTACATGAAGCTCATATCCTATACCATCTGGTCCAGGATCACTCACTCTCTGTATACTTTTTATATATTCTTTAAAATCATCCATCATTATCAGCTCATTTAACCTTTTTCTGTCTGCTTCTGTGATTTTCTTAATATTGCAAATTACTCCTTCCTTCACTTCATAGGTTCATAGGGGTGTACTAGGCTAATAGCCCAGGGGCTTTTACAAGCCTAGCCCATAGAAGTGCCTTGGCATTTTGCCACCTGTCGTTAGTTCCCAGTGCCTCTATCAAGTAGAGCCACTGGAGTAATCCCCAGGGTGAACTTTCTATTTCCCATCCACTCATCAAGATTTCTATTGAAGAGGACTAGTGAGCTGCTCTGCTTGACATGTATGGGAAGTCTATTCCAGAGCATGGGCAGTCTTTGGGTTATGAACCTGTCCCTCCAGCATGTTCTGTTGATTGTGGTAATGAGGTTGAGGTCAATGGAGCATGTTGCGTGGAGAGATTTCTTTAGATGTAGCATTTCTAACAGAGCTGGTCAGACATGGCTTTGTAAGTCAAGCAGAAATCGCCTCTTAGTAGCCGATATGAGACAGGGAATAGATGGAGTTTTTTTTAGTCTGTCCATGTATGTAGGACATGTGTTTAAGGTCTAGGATTCTCTTTGTGAGACACTCTTGTGGCCTCTCCAGTTGCTGCAGGTGTCTAGTGAGGTACATGCCAAATGGGGCATTATACTCTATGATTGGTCTAATGAGGGAAGAGTAGAGAGAAATGATGACCTTTTTCTTCCTGGATGCAAAACCCTTGGTAATGAGATGTACCACATAAAAGGACTTTCTGACCACAGTGGCAATGTGGTGGTCGAAGGAGAGGTTGCTGTCAACCTGTGTCCCCAGATCTCTTATAATGCCTTCAGTGTTCAGTGGGTTCCCATCGATGTGGTAATTAGTGGGAACTGAGTTTTTCCCAAAGGGGATGATGAAGCATTTTTTGGCATTAAGCTTAAGGCCATGGTTTTGACACCAGTCAATGGTCTCAGTGAGGCCTTTCTGTAGGATATCTGCATCACTTGGGGAGTTAATAATGGCTCCCAGCTTGCAGTTATCTGTGAATTTGGTCAGCCAGAGTCCCTCCGTGTTGGGCTGGACTTCTGAGACGTAGATGCTAAATAGGAGAGTACAAGGACCGATCCCTGTGGAACTTCACTTGTGACTGGGAGTCCGCTACTTTCACACTGTGTGTTCTGTCTGTGAGCCAATTTGCAACCCACCTAACAATATAGGGGTTGATGCCTAGTTTGGAGAGTTTATCAATAATTCCTGAGTGAGGAATGGTATCAAAGTCCTTGGCCAGATTGAGGTAGGCTGTATGAACTGCCTTACCTTCATCCACTGCTCTGGTGACTGACTCAAAGAAGTCAATTAGGTTGAGCAGGCATGATCTACCTTTCACAAAACCAAATTACATGGGATCTAGAGTTTGAAGATTTCCTATATCCTTGTTAATTAGGTCCATGATAATGCGCTCCATAGCCTTACATATCAGACTCATCAGGCTAATGGGGTGATAATTTCCAGGGTCTGTAGTCGCTCCTCCTTTATGGAGAGGGATGACTGTAGCAGTGCGCCATTCGGTAGGGACAAAGCCTGAGATGAGGCTGTGAGTGAACAGAGCACACAGATGTGGTTCCAGTTCACTTTGTAATCCATGTAGAACACAGCCAGGGATATTGTTGGGTCCCATGGAAGCTGTATTCTTGGCCTTAGACAATGCAGCTTTAACCTGTGCTGCAGTAATGCAGGGTGCCTGGCATTCTTCTGGTATTAAGATTGGTCCATTGGTGGGGGGGGGGTAAAATTGGCACTGAATCTGTCGGCCGTTATGTTGGCAAGCTCAGTATAGGAGGTACCATTGTGCAGTAACTCAGAGCAAATCTGGGTATTGCCATGGAGATTCTTGATATAACTAAAGAAGGCTCTGTGGTTGTTTTTAGTGTCTGCCACAATTCTGCCTTCATAGCTGGCTTTGGAGGTTTTGATGAGGGAGCTCAACTTTTTGTTGAGGCTAATAAAGGAATTTTTCCAGTCTTGGGACTTCACATTTTTCTGCAACAGTTTCTTCCTTCTGTTGTAGAGTTTATTAATGGCAGGGGACCACCAGGCTGGCTTCATTTTTTTGGAGGAGAGCGTCTTGGTTCTGTTGGATATGGCTAGTTCTATGAATTTATGTACATATTTGTACAGTGCATTGTTGTATGATTTGGCAGTCGTGCATCTATTTTTCCATTGGCATGGGTGCCGTGATGTTAGCCACCACTATTTTTAGGAGCCCAAAGTCAGCTTTGGAGAAGTTTTTCATGGTGGATACCTTTGCAGGGGGTGTGGGTGATATGTGGATTTTCATGGTGATAAGTTTGTAGTCGGATCTAACCAGGGAGGAATTAACTATTGGTGTTGAGCAACGGTTGCCTATGTTAGTAATAACCAGATCAAGGATGTTGCTTCCTCTAGTGGGGGTAAGAATGAGCTGGTCCAGGGCATTGGAGCTGATGAATTCCAGGAAACGTTGGGCCAGTGCATTGGTGCTTGAGTAGTTTTCCCAGTTGATGGCGGGGGTAGTTGAAGTCTCCTAGTAAGAGAGTGTTTGGTTGGACCTTGATAGAGGAGTCCAGGGTGTTTAGGAACATGGAGTGAGAGTCTAGGGACATGGTTGGGAACCTATAACAGGCTATGAGCTGGATTGCAGTCCTACCCAATGTTAGTTGTACCTGAAGTATCTCAGATGCATTATGCTGGGCCCCTAGTCTGGAGGTGTGCATATCCTTTATGAATATGGGGACACCACTGCCTTTGGAGCTTCGGTCCATGTTTCAGGGTCAAAAGGTGTGGAATGAGTTACAGCCTGGTAGCGCAGGGGTGCTTTCTTCCGCTTTAAACCAGGTCTCTGTTACAGCACAAATGTCAATGTTCTCCATTTTGAGGAGTGCTTCGAGCAAGTGCATCTTGAGATTCAGCCTTAGATTTCATACCTGCCTGGGCCACATAATCCGAGAGCTCCACCCTGTCTCTTTTCATGTAGTCCAGGGAGGTGCATCTCAGGTCATTCACACCCACATGGACAATGACAGAGTCATACTTGTACTTGTTGTGGAGTGACCTGAGTGTGTGTTATGTGTCAGATTCTGGCACCTGATAGACAGCTGACTGTTACCTTCTCCTTATTCAACCTAGTGAGTGGGATATCTGTTTGGTTCACTATTGAGTCACCTATGATTAGTGTATTGGGCAAGGTGTTTAGCCTTATGGGCTTAGCTTGAGGGGCACACTGTTGAGGTGAGCTATGTGTCCTGTGGTTTGTGCTGTGTTGTGGTGGTTGAGTGTGTTTCTGTCTTGGAGGTCTCTGCTGTTTAGGTAAAGTTCTATTGTGTGGGGTGTGTGATTTGTGTTTTTATGTGAGAGCTGTGATAGTGGGTGTTCTGGAGGGCTATGTGTTCCTTGTGGTGTGGTGCAGGTGTTGACCTTCTCCTCTTGACCAGCTAGACCGGTCTTGGCTGGAGAGTGCATAGCTTCCAATTTGGTGTTATAAGTGCATCTTTCACAAGTCTGAGTGTTGGGAGGTAGGAGGAGGGGGAGGGGTCTGTGTACATAAAGCAGTTGCTACACGGCCTCAGAATGCCCAAGTGCTCCAGGTTAATAGAAGAAAGCACAGGGAACTGATCTTTAATCATGCCAGGAGGGGTGGTCATAACTACTAAGTACTGGAGCTATTTCCGTTTAGAATGACTAGTGCTGATGGCTCTTAGGTGTGCTATAATAATTGCTACAAAATCCTGTTGAAGTGCAAAGCAATTGGGCTATTTGAAGTGCAAGAGAGAAAGAACTAGCAATGTTTGTGTCTTTCGGCTTTTCCCAGTTAGGGGTCGCCACAGCGGAACTCCGGTCCGCTAATGATTGGCAGTAGAGTTTTACGTGCTGGCTTGCCGGGCCTAATGCGCAACCTTCAACAAAGGAACGCCCGTTCAAGCATGTCGCCATACAGAAGACGCTCTAACTGAGAATCGAACGGGCAACATCTAACTGTGAGGCGACAATGCTACCGCAGCACCACCACCGCAGAAAAACTGAAGAGCAGACTTTCTGGCACCAGTAATAGTTTACCTCAGCTCGGTGCTGCTGAGCGGAGCTTAAACAAGTGCAAATCCAAGCAAATGCGGACTTTTAAACCAGAAAGTTGAAAGAAATGGAAAAACTGCCCAAACATTCAATAAAACTACAATTTCTGGGCCAGAAACCACTCCTCTTGTGGTAGATAGGCTACCTAGTTCTTACCGCTCCCACTGATAAGTTAGAAGGCTTCCCTCCAACACAGAAAGGCTTGGGCAGCTCAGAAGCTTACAAGCAGTCCTGGATACAGCAAATCTGTAGTTCTTTTTTCTTTTTTTTTTTTTTACAGAAAAGCAGCTAAAACACAGCAGTAAAACAATTCAAATGCAGTGCAGGTTAGCACACATTATTTATTGCCAGAAGTCTCCAATTTTTAAACTTTCCCCCCTCTCCTTTCTTATAAATAAACTTCATAGTTCCTTCACATATTCTGTCATCCCTAAGGCAATAATCCAGCTATTCATTTATAACCTTAACAAAATAACTATTCTTTTGTTCTTCCATTTCTACATGAAACTCATATTCTATACCATCTGGTCCATGATCACTCACTCTCTGTGTGCTTTCTAAAGATTCATTAAAATCATCCATCATTATCAGGTCATTTAACCTTTATCTATCTGCTTAAGTGATTTTCTTAATATTGCAAATTACTTGTTCCTTCACTTCTTATGTATTATACAGATTTTAAACATACCTTTCTACCACACCCATGATATCATCCGTTTTATATATAATTCCACCCCATTCATTTTGTATTGATTCAAATTTCCTTTCATGATGCTTACTGCCTCCAACCAAAAGGAGAAACCTCCTCCTTTTTCTCTTGTAACATATAGCTGTGCTTATAAATCATAATGTCAATCTCTCATTCTTCTGACTTAATTCCTTTACTTATGTCCCTTCCATATTCCCTGCTCACTAACAAACTTTCATCATACTCTTCTATTATTTTTATGTTTCCATTATACTTTTCCAATACTTTATAGCCCCATCTATGCACTCTTTAAATTTCATTTTAAAAACAATTACAGTCACAGTCCTATAGAAAGGGAGCATAGTGAGATGCCCATCCCAAAGTTATTTTATTTTCTCCTTAAACCATTTCTCATTATCCACGCCACCAAGTAACCCTTTCTTTCCTTTTACGTCTTTTATATGAACTTTTACATTTGGAAAATCAGATATAATCACGCAGTGATCTGAAAAGGAAATGTCAACATCTCTGCCCTTATTTCATATAAAATCCTGTATACATAAAATAATGAACCTCGGTTCTAAAATGGCTTTTATATGTATATTTTCTTGCTCTTACTATATTTAAACATCCTAATTTCATCATTTTCATACCATTCTGCTCATTTTTCTTAATTTCATCTTCCATGTTTTTCCTCCAATTGCAATTAAAGTCCTTTGTACAATAATATCTACTTTAGGCATCACATATTTTATTATTTCTTCAAACAAGCTGTGTATCTCACTAAGTATTGTAGAAGCATATGCCACCACAACTCTTCATAATGTATCCCCTTTCCTATCTCTCAGGACTTAACCACAGTAACATCAACCATATTCATAATTTTTTTCTTTAACAGCACAGCTTTTAAAAAACATGTATCGTCTCCAAAATTACAAATACCCCCCCCCCCCCGCTGTTTTGGCTTGTTTCCTTTTTTTATCATTCAATGATCTAACATCTGCCAAACAACTCACATCACATTTGTTCAATCTACACTTTTCACTAATAATACTATTTACATTTACAGGAAAAAAAATAACGTTATCCCTTGCCTTTTTTGCAATTTTTTTGCTGCTGCAGTTTTATCTTTCTCTTCCTCAGCTTCTTTCCTATAGTACCGTTTTTCAGCATCCTTTTCCTCCTCCATTTTTTCTTAAGCCTCAAATCTATTTCCTTTAATTACATCATTATCACCTTTTCCCTGCTCCAGTATCTTTTTCATATATATTCACCTCTTCCTCATCTGAACCACATATACTACCTTCTGTTTCACTTTCCACAATTGTACATTCTCTTCTTGAACTCCCCTTTCTATCCCCCCATCTCAATTAATTTACAATCAAACCCTATATTTCCTAAAATAAACACACAATTCTTAATTGAATGTTCAAGCTCCCTACATTGAACACACTCACTTTTAGGACAATCATTAATGAAGTGGTCTCCTTTCCCACAATGAGAATAAGTTTTAGGCTGCCCCTAATATCTTAATGTGCCATTTTTCTTAATATATATATTTTTATAATTCTCTTCTAAAAAACTTTCATTTCCCCTTTCCTCACTGTCAGCAGTTCTAAATTACAATTTTAGTTATCTTCTAAACATTTTTTCATGACCGCTTACTACACACTCCTTGCAGGACACACAAAAAGATTTTTTTTTTTCAAATGACATCACAAAGTTTTCAGCTTTTTCATAATTCTCAAAAGTCACTTTTGCAAAAGATTCATTACCAATCTGTATAAATGATTTAATGTCCTCTGGGCAAAAACCCAGCACGCTAATAGTATTGTCCCAAACATAATATATGTCCAAACATCGTCCATTCCATATTGAGTTCTAATAATAGATTTCTGTCTTTGCAAAACATGTTCCCCCTTTTGCACATTGCCTCTAGTCAAATTTTCAGCACAACTACTCGCAGTTTGTTGACTGCTATTTTCCGACCAGTTTTCTTGACTTACAGATAGTTTTTTATTAGTTCCTTCTACAATTTCGTGATCAGACAAAACTTCTTCTTCCTCCAACAAATCACTGGCTGCTATGTCAGACCATGTGACTGCACTTACATCATCTGGTTCAGCTTCCTCTATCATTTCTTTTAAGACTTTGTTTCCTAAACCACTTTGCTGTAATACTGTTGTGTGGTACTCCACTGCCTGCACCACTTGGATCAATTTCAAGTGCATTTTCAACTACTGTATTGAAAATCTCAACTTTCTTCATCCTGGCCAACTCAGCACACCTGCATCACTTCAAACACAGGCTTGCTCTCCTTCTTCCATCACACTTCCTTCTGGCTTTCTGCCCTTTGGCTATGCAGCTGAAAACAGTAGTTTCCCCAATGCCCTGCCCAAATTTCCCCCAGTAGTATAAATAATGCCTTGGGTCTCCTCAGAAAAGAGGCCACTAGTTTGGTGGGAATAACCTAGTCAACAAAACAAAAAATAAAAATAAAATAAATGTATTGCCTCTTGGACCCAGTAGTGGTTGAAAAGGGTCTTGTACCAGACCACCCTTCAGGTTATCAAACATTAAATAAATAAGTACCTAAAAATGGTCATTTTGTGTCTGCATTCTACCCACTTAACAAGTTAAACAAACAAACAAACAAGCAAGCAAATAAATACATAAATGCATAAATACATAAATAAAGTCATTTAATGCTTTTGATGAACAGCTGAAAGGGGAAGAATATTCCACTATTTGGTAACACGAAAAGGAAAATTTGAGCTTTAATACTAACGAGTGCTAAATGAATTGATAAATTTAAAATGGTTTCTGGCGGCATGATGCTCACAAAATGCAACACCAGACATTATACATGGCTGTTACTAGATTTGTAAGCAACCATGAGAGTACTACCCTGTCTTCTGCAGTCAGCAGAGTCCTACTGGGGATGTTGCAATCTACTAAAGTAGTAAAGGTTCCTGACACCTTTAATTTTTCAGGTAGAATATCTATGAAGCCTTTCCAAGCTTTTTTTTTTTTATTTATGTCATAGAATAAATGGAAAACTAAGTATTGCATTCAACCATTGATCTTATAAGAAACCTGCATTGTGAAGTGACGGTGAGAGTGACACTGTCACTCATGTTGGGGAGGCTATATTGAAGTATTTCCACTGGATATATGAATTTGCCATTAAAATCATCCAGAAATATTTAAAGTGTTCCACAATGCCAAGAATTTATTTGGTTGTTGTGCTCCTTCAGTGGTGTAGAGAGATAAAGCCCTAACTATGGCACAGACAACCTGGATTCAATTAGTGGTTTGAGTGACTGAGAGATCTACAGGGAGGGAGGGATGGGTGTTAACACGTCATGAGGGTAGGCAGACTTGTGGGTGTCATCTATGTTGATCTCTGGCAGATACTAAAGTTTGACTCGAGGGCTGACTTTCAACAGAAACCCTAACCCAGAATCAGGTCATCTATAAATGATTTACTGCCCAGTTCCCCGCAAACATGTGGTTCACTGTTGAAGAGAGGTGGCCCACTTCTGTCCATCGTGTGACCCTGTGATGAGCAGCACTCATCACCAACCTTGCAGCTAGCTATCGCTGACCAGCAGGAGATCCACAATGCTGTTATGTTTAGCTGGGATTCTGACTTAGAGGTATGTGATCATAATTACACAGATGGTAGCTTCACACCATTGGCTCCAGTCAAGCACATACACCAGATATGTGAACCTGTGGTTTTTGTCATACTGAGCAGGATTACTTTTACAAAAACACATCATCAGCAGGGTAAAACTAACCTTTCACATGACAGTATAATCCTAGCTCATGTTCCCCATTAGTGGATGAACAATCCAATGACTAGTGAATTCTGCTTCGCAATAATAGGAAGAGCCAACAGTGAAGGATCAAAAAAGTGACATCACTATGAATGCTTGGCCACCATGAGCCAGTTAACCCTGTGATAAAAAAATTAATTTAAGATTGACAACATGACCCTCTAAGACATGCTTAGGATTTATGCTGGCCCAAGTTAAATTTTCAGGCAGCATACCGGGGTACATTAGAGTGTCAGCAGACCCAGCAAGGACATGGGGCACTGGAATGGCTGTCTAAATGAAAGAAAGGTGAGAAAAAAAAAAAGAAAAAAAAGTATTTGGTTGTTGTTAGCATACAGATACTTCCTGTGCTCATAGTGAAGTGGATGATTGAACATTTCTTGGTGTTAAATATTATTTTATTTTTAATGACTGTAGATACAACTTGTTTAGGAATGATTCAGGATCAAGATAATTCAGTGATGAAATAATTATTCCCATTTTACTCTTACTAGCAAACCCGAAACACCATATATTCTTGGGGAGCCAGGCTTGCTCACAAAATAATAGCGATTGATACTTATATATGCAATCACTAAAAGCCGCGGTGGTGCAGTGGTAGCATTGTTGCCTCACAGCAAGAGGTTCTCCCGTTTGATTCTCAGCTGAGCGCCTTCTGTGTGGAGTCTGCATGTCCTCCCCGAGTGGCATTCGAAAGACATGCATGAATGGGCTTACCTCCTTTGAAGTTGGGTGTCGGGCTGCCACCTCAGCACTGTAAAAATCTACTGCCAATCATTAGCAGACTGGAGTTCCACTGTGATGACCCCTAACCGGGAAAAGCTGAAAGAAGAACAACGACTTATATGTGCAATCACTATTGTGCAAGAGTCAGACTTTTCACCTGAAAGATCAAACTGCCACTCTTCCAGGGATTTCTTCTTGTCTCATGAGGGTATGACTTTGAACCTGGCATTTAGAAAGGTGTGGGGGATGCTGCCCCTTATATTAAGGGGTAAGAAGACTTGCTACCTGAAAAAAAAATACTTTTTTGTGTTTTATTGTTTTGGAATGCTTTTTGATATCCTAAGGTATCTCTCATTTATGTCACAGTTGTATGAACCAATCACAAATATATTGGTGTCTTGTGAGGGAGCCATATGAAGGTTCTGTGCAGCAAAACCCATAAAAACATTAAATAAGAAAAGGCATTAAGCCTTGGTGCACATCACAGTTTGTATGTCTCAGGGCCAAGCAATGAATTCTGGTGTGCATCACAAGTTCTGCTTTTTATGAACAGCATTTTGACTTTAACACCTTTATTGAATTATCACCTAGGAAATATAGTCAAATGGGTCTACTTCATAACACTGAAATGTCATAACGTTGAATTTCATAACATTGAGACCAAAACATCTAAATCCCAAAACACTGAAAACTCAGAACATTGAAAGTGTGGTTCATAACATTGAAAACTACAGTGCATATGTAAATAACATCCTCTCCACCTACAACACCACCTAAGTAACAAACACACTTTCTACTATGTTTCTGCAGGGGGGGGGGGGCAGGCCCCCCTGTAAATTGAATACATCAACTTCAAGATCGCACTACAGTGGAAAAAATTAATTTCCTAACCTTACTGTATATGAGGTTAGGAAATTAACTTTTTCCACTGTAGTGTGATTTTGGAGTTGGTATATTTAATTTACAGGGGGTGTGAAGGGTGCAGGGGAGCTTGTCCCCCTGCAAAAACGTAGTAGAAAGTGTGTTTGTTAGTTAGGTGTTGTTGAAGTTGGAGGGAATCTTATTTACTTGTGCAATGTAAACAGTAAATCAAAGGTCACAGCCAGAGAGAACTAAAAAGCCTTTAATGTGTGAGCTTTTTTCGTTCACTAACAATTCCGCATGAAGTTCTTCAGACATATTCAAAAGACAAACCGCCTTCCGTAACCTTAAAATATTTACAATTTAGTTGAATAATAACAACTACAACAATTATCATAAAATCTCTGCATCTCAAATAAAATCAAATGACATATTTGTATATTTTGTTATAATTAAATGATTATGCATGTGTTAGGTTCTTTAGTCTTAATAAACACATAATAGAACATTTGTTGTTTAACCCAGGAAAACAATGTGCATTCAACATCAATTGCCACCACAGCTCTTGCCTTTTGAGCTGCAGGGATGTGTGTCCTCCCCTATTTCCTTGTACTACTTGCTCTATCACTCTAAATTTAAAATGATGGCCTGGATTTTCCTTTACATGCCATGCTAATGCATTATTTTCCATATCTCTGTTTATACTGTAAGTATGCTCATAAATTCTTTCTCTGATTTTACTGTCAGTTATACCGACGTAAAATCCTGGCCATACTTGACATTTTGCTAGGTAGACTACACTCTTAGAGTTACAATCAAATTTACTGGTTGAAGAAAAATGTATTCCTCGTACTGTATAACCCCTACCTATATCTATATATTTGCAGTAGGGGCATGCCTCACATTTTAGCATGCCATCATTAATTCTGCTCATCTTATACTCTCTTTCCTGAATATTTTTCAAGCCAGGTCCCTTTTTATATACAATCCTGGGCACTATTCCTACTTTCCTTCTAAAGTCTACATCATCCATCAGGATACACCAATTTTTCACAGAATACTCCTCATACTATCTGCATGCAGTGAGAAGGTGGTAATTAAGCTATCTTCATAGCTGCTCCCATTATTATTGCCCTCTCAGGTCCTTCAGGCGTATTGGTTACAGGCATTATTACCCCCAAGTTAGGTTCTTTTAAAATTGGTGTAAAGTGCCCTTCCCTTCTTTTTATTTGTACTTCGTCTATAAGTTCTTGCAAAAGGTGTTCAGGATACCCTCTTTTTGTAAACATTTGTTTTAAATTATCACATTCTAGCAAAACTTCAGACCTCAAGGTTGTCAGTCTCACTGCCCTAACCAACTGGCCCTTAATGATAGATCTTTTTTGGTATTCTGGATGGCAGCTTATATAGTGTAGGAAAGAGTTTGAGTATTTCTTTTTGTCGGAAAATTTTGGAAATAAAACAGATTATTTCTATCCTTCTTTAATTCCACATCCATGTATACAATACATTCTTCTTCAAAATTATAGGTGAATTCTACGAAGGATGTACTAACATTCATTTCTTCTACGATTTCGACTGCTGCCTCAACCTCCCCCATTAATGATCATATAAATGTCATCCAGAAACCTTGTATAATATACTATTTTATCTTTAATATTTCCTGTGTTAAACATGCACTGGTGTTCTCAATAGGCCATAACTAAATTGGTGAAGCTGGCCCCACATGGGGACCCCATGGCCACTCCTCTCTTTTGTAAAAAAATATGTTTTTTCAAACATGAAAAAATTATTCTGTAGAATAATGTACAAAAGTTCCTCAACTAACCTCAGTTCATTATCTCTATCCAAAATTCCACTACCCACTCTATTCCTAGGTCTTGTGGGATAACCATATAAAAGTCTTTAACGTCGACAGTAAGAAAATTGTATGCATCGTTATACACTTGATTGTTCATGTCCTTAAGAAAGGCCCATGAATCCTTACAAATATGGCTTTCCCCAACAACATATTTTTTCAGCATTCCGTCAACAACTTTTGCACATGCATATGCAGCTGAATTCCGCCCATCAATAATAGGACGTAATGGTGGATCAGCCAAGTTTTTATGTACTTTTGAGGTACCAAAAATAACAGGTATACTAGGAACTGTTATTGTCAGATAATTGTACACATCTGTAAAAATCTGTCCACATATAAACAGATCATTAACGTACCCCTTAATTTTCCGATAAGCACAGTTGACCTCATTTAATGTGACAGTGTCATAGCTGTCTTGCCTAACTAGGTTATTCATCCTAGTACTATAGTCTTCATTTGACATAAATACCAACCCCCCACCTTTATCTGGTTTCATTACCCATATATTTGCCAGTTTTAAGGAATTAATTTCTTAAATTTCCCTTTTTCTCATATTTGGAAATTTGCTATTCTTATTAGTTTCTTTTAGTTTGTTTCTAAAATTAATTTTGCATACCCTTTCAAATGCTACTAAGGCAGGGTGCAGGGGGGGATTAAATGTACTAGATATAATAAAGCTCTTCTTACACATTTCACTATCACCAAGCAGTATTTGTAAGTACGGATATATAATTTAAAGTCCATTAACATAGCTGCAATATTGCTTTACATGATGGAACAAAAGACAGCCCCTTCGCTAGAGTTTCAATACATTTTTGTTCAACTTTAAAGGTTGTAAAGTTGTAAATATTAAAGTCACCTTGTATATTTTTCAAAATTACAGGATACTCGGTTAATGTTCCATTGGCAAGTAAAGTGCCGTTTGGGCTGTCTCTTTGCTCTGGATTCTCAATGTTCATAAGGAAAAGGGTAATTACCTCCATTTGTTGTTCCTGTTATTTCTGCATGGTTTCCCTTTCTTACATTGATCCGCTTGATTTATATGGCTGTTGCTAGTTATGGGAACCCAAAAATTTTGTTCTGCCTCTGTTGCCCATTGTAGTTGCAGTTCTTTGTTGTTGTATCTGCTCACTGCGCCTTAGTTGATTTTCATCTTCCTGGGACGTAGTTAGATCCACGTCATTAATGGGTGTATCCATTTGGGCCTGCCCATTAAGGTGAATGTTTTGTTGTAATTGGTTAGTCGGTTCTTTGTCTTGCCTCTTTGTTGTTAATGGTTGAGGAAAGGCCAGCCTGTTATTATAATCATATTGGTCTCTATCAAGTTTTTTAATCTTAGAAGCTTTATATTTCGTAATCAGTGTGTTAATCGTGCAATGTAGTTTTCAGTGTTATGAAGCACACTTTCAATGTTCTGAGTTTTCACTGTTTTGAATTTTCGATGTTATGGTCTCAATGTTATGAAATTTCGATGTTATGAAGTAGACCCAGGCAAACATACATTTATATAAAAGAAAACAGACCATTTTAGCATGTTCCCAGTTACAGACATTATACATTATATGTATTCATTTGTATAACTATTATGAATCCATCATTATATAAATTGGTCAATTCCTGCTTTCCCTTAACCTCCAAAACATTATTCTGCATGTACTGATCCCACAATTTCTATTTGTTTATGCAATCTACTCCTACCCTTTTCTAAAGATCCCACTGTAAGTTGTTTTATCCATGTTATAATATTCAGTGCTTCAATTACAGTTAGTTTAGACTTCAATTTCCATCTTCTAGGGATTGCTTTATTGGTAGCAACCAGAATTAAATTTAACAGGGCCTTAATATATCTAGGCAATTCTGATCCTGAGTCCCAACTCAAAAAATCATGTCCTTAGATACACCCATTTGGTCACCCAATATTTCTGACAGAGTACTCTAAAGGGAATTTTTTAAACTCAGTCAACTAATTACACCCCCAAAAAAACATGTTTCTTGTTACCTCTTTCTTCCCTAGTACACCTCCAACATGTGGCATCAACTGAGGAAAAAATATTTGTTGCCTGCTTGGAGAATAAAAACACCAAAAAAAAAAAAAGTAAATTTGTGGTATCCCTGAAGTCTCAAAACAACCCACTAAACAAGTGTAGTGGGTCCAAAAACAAAACAGTGTAAGAAACTTCTCAGTGTGGAAAATTTTCAGTCCATATATCTATAGTTAATCACTGTTTATTAATCAGATCAGACAAAAGTAGTAGAAGTAGAGAACTTAAACTCGTCTTAAGTAAAAAAAAAAAATAATAAAAAATATATAATTGTACAGAATTACTAAGTATTTAAAAGTAATCCAAGCAAGGCAGGCAGTCTGTTTCCATTCGAAAATCCTTTATTAAGTACACAGACATCCAATGTAAGTAAAATAAAAATATAACTATTTTTGTCTATTTTTGTTTTACAGCACAATAAACCAATCCGTTGCCTGATAAAAAGTATAATATCTTTAGAAAGCTTGAGGAAACTATTACTCTATTTTTGTTTTACTTGGATCGCTTGTCTGTGTACTTAATAAAGGAGTTTCGACTAGAAACAGACTGCCTGCCTTGCTTGGATTACTTTTGAATACTTAGTAATTCTGTACAATTATATATTTTTTATTATTATTTTTTTTTTACTTGAGTTTAAGTTCACTACTTTTACTACTTTTGTCTGATCTGATTACTATACAGTGATTAACTAGAGATATAATGACTGAAAATCTTCCACACAGAGAAGTTTCTTACACTGTTTTGAGAATAAAAACACCCATGCAAGCACTTCCAAGCAAAAGTCCTAAATCTTCTAGACCTTGTTGCATAATTGGGAGCCATAGATATGTCCTCCCTTTGTTTCCTCATGAATTGCTTATTCAGTCTCTCTTCCCAATCCTTTCTGACCTACTCTGATTGATTCCTAAAGTTATTGTGCAATATTTTATATGCCCTACTAATTATTCCTTTTTAGCAGCAAATTCAACTGAAACTCTACCACAGCAGGTATTTTACTTAGGATTTCCATGTTCCTTTCTCTTTGCCTATACTCTGATATCAATCCTTAATAGGGAAGGCAGTCTCTAGCGTGCAGTTCAATTGTCTTCTTGGCCTCTTCCCATTCTATTACCTTTCCCTCTCTCATAATTTGCCACCAATACCTTAGTGTCTTTGCCATTTTTTTCCAGTAAATTCCACCTCACGCTTGTCTATTTTCTATACCCCTATTTGCAGTCATCCCTGTTAGCAAAATCTCCTTTCTCCATTCTCATGTTGGCATATTTCTTAGAATACTTTCTGCTACTTTATGAAAATAATATTCTGTATGGCTGTTGTTATTCTCTTTACGGATCTTCATTCAAAATCTCACTGTCTCCTTATTTCTTGAATCTCCCCCCTACTTTACCATCATCCTTTGAATTGTAGCTTTTTACATATATTACATATTTGAACCTTAACTTGAATAGGTCTAAAATATCCCTTCAAATCAGGTAATCCTAAACTACGTTTTATTCTAGTGGAAAGATCTACTTATTCGGCTTGATCCTAGCTCTCTTTCCCTCCCAAATGAATTAATTCAACTTTTTATTATTGTTGACAACATCCCCTCTGTTTGATAAAAATATGCATGACCTGTAAAAAAACTAAAGAGACTAAAACATATTCAATGCTTGTATCCTGCTATCATGACCATAAACAAGAGCTTCCATTTTCTCAATTTTTGTATTATTTTTTTGTTTAGTCTATTCCCACATATCCTTAGCTACCATAACAGAATCCTATTTAATCCATACTTCTAAGTTCATTTCATTTTAATGTATACCCATAAATATGGGTATTACTGAACCAATTCATGTGTGGGTACATAGTTTACAGCTATAGCTTTTGTTTTATTTTCATTAATTTTATATCCTGAAGAGACTTGAAACTGTTGTCAAATGTTTCACAACACTGAGATGTCTTTTTTCTGGTTTTATCAGGTACAAAATAATATCGAATGCAAATAAAGCCAACTTTTCTTGATTACAATGCTAATTATATCCTTGAATTTTTGTCCCTTGTTTTCTTTGACAATGGCTCTAAATATAATGCAAATAATACAGGAGAAAGACAACACCATTGCCTGGCTCATCTTTTCAGACTCAACTTGTCAGAGAGGAACCCTCCCACTTTAATGTTTGCCTTTGATCCCTCATATATCCTCCTAATTAACATTATTGTATCAGGGAATGCAAATGTTTCCATTGCCCTACTCATAAAATTGCAGTTTACTCTGTCGAATGCTTTCTCTGTATCAAGACCTACCAATAAAAGCAATATTTTCTTGCATTCTGTTTCCTTCTGGATCATCATTATTCTATTAATGTTGTTAAATGTTTGCCTCCCCTCCACCAAATCACATTGATCATATATTTATAAATTTTGGCAACATCTTTGCCATTATTTAGCTAGTATAGACATAAACACGTTATAAACATGATTTAAAATTAAAATGGGCCTATATAAAGCTGGGTCTGATGGGGCTTTACCATCAGTAGGTATAACAGCCACCACAGCTTTCTTCCCAGATGTTGGTGCTTCCCCACTTTTTAAATTACTGTTAAATAAAACCTTCCAAATTGTTATCACTTTCTTCTCCTAGCTTCAAAACTTCCACAGGAATGCCATCTATCCTGGCTACTTGCTGCAGAATGACTGTACGTCACCATTTTTATCTCATCTCCTCCTATCTTAACTGTTAATTGTTGAGCATGATCTCCCCCTAGCCTTGGCATACTAAAGTCTTCCATAAATATTTACATTTGTACTCTTTCTTCATTACCACATTTCTCTACTTTATATATATATATATATATATATATATATATATATATATATATATATAAATTTTCATAACATTTCTAAAATATCTCTAAATCATTGCGCTAAAAGTTTTTATGCTCTGGAGTAATTATAAAAAAGGCAGTTGCTTAACAGCAGTCTTTCTAAACCCATGCATATGATCCAGATACTCCCTTGTTTTCTCTTTAGAATTCTGCTTTGCTCTGTGAGATTTCTCTTATTGTGCAATTAATTTTTATCAGCCACTCTAAATAATTCCTATAATTTCTTAACCATATCTCTTTCTTTTATTTTGACCCTGTTTTTAAAGTCTACTTCCATTTTATCCTACTCACAGGCTATAACTTCTGAAGAACTTTCTGCCTTCCCTAATAACTCTTGAATAATTTCCACTACCCATTCCGTAAATTACTGTTTTTTAGCAGTTAGGTAAGTGACCGTGCCTTATTTGTGCTTCATTACCCTGTATTTTTATATTAGTTGTTATTGGTGCATGATCCAATGTGTGTCAAAATTTTCAATTGAATGCACATGTTGCCCTGAAATATAATTTCTGTCTGGTCTAGACCAGTTATTGTGTCTTGGGGAATAATATATAAATTCTTTCTGAGTTCCTTCTTCTAAATTTGTGTCTTCCATAACAAATATTTTCATAAAGATCTTCAGAAATCTACCCTCTTTTGTTATATTTTCCCTTCTATGTCTCAGATATATTCTCACTGTTGCAAATCAATTCCAATTTCCCACCAATAAGTAATATTCCATGCTGAAAGCTGATTATTTTCCCCAATTTTTTCTTAAGCTCCATAATGGCAGTTTTAGTTGGAATATAAATACATGGCAGCTAATTCCTCCTCCCTTGTTAGTAGCCCCTTACTACCACAAATCTACCACTTTTATCTTTTTTTCTATTCTGTCACTATTGGAGCATCTCTAGTAATTAGTATAAGTACTCCCCATTTCCTTTTTCTCTGATATTCTGCTGAATATCCATCCTGAAATCCTCTCTTCATCAAATTCACATGAAAAAAATGATCTGAAGAGAGATGGCTACAGCAGCTTGAATCTCAAACCTGCCTCCTAAGATTGAACTAAATCCAAACAATGTAGGTAGAAAAAACAAAAGGCACACAGTTCTTAGTTGAAAGTGTTTAATAAAATTGAGCACTTCCATCTGTATGTATCAACAAGACTTCTTCAGAAAACAAAAAATAAAAGAATCAAGCTATTTAAAAGTCCCTCTCCCCATCACATGACCTTAATTAACCAATAAGCAAATAAACATATAAAAAACTGTGATAAGTCCATTGATAAATCATCAGGGTTACACTAAATAAGAATGCGTTTTTAATACATTACTAATAGAGATATTATTTTTACAACCAGGGGTGTACAAGCATTTAAGCAAATTTGCTATTTTAACTAATTGAATTCAATCAAATTTTCCCATGGCCCACCATGAATATCCCTATGAATAATGTCCAAACCAAAAAGCAAAAACTGGTGAGTAGGATATTCAGAGGTATGCTTAAACAGATCATTGTTTACATTCTTGTTTCTAATATCCAAAGTGTGTTCGTATATCTGGTCCCTAAACCTCTGCTACATTTTATTTATTATTTGTTATTTATTTATTATTTATTGACATTTGTTGACCGGGAAAGTCCACTGGGCCCAAGGATCCATTTTCAGTGGAGGCTCGGGGAGAAAAGCTCCATACAATCACAGAAATGTTTACATAACATCAGCTTAACTTTGAAAGTCAAGAAAGTTTTTACATAATACAGTCTGAAGTAGATATACAAGACAAATACATATTACAGAGGAAGGAACAACATTCAGTGCATAAAGCAACATAACACCCCCTTGTGTTATCATTACAATAATGGAAGGACCTAAAATTATGTCCATTAATACAGATCCCATCAGCCTCGTACACAAACCTATGCATAGAACAAGCACCACACTTAAAAGTCCCAGTTTTCTTATTTGTGTGAGACACAGAGAAAGTATCATCACTTTCCAAAAACTGCATTAGAGATTTATCCCTTCTAAATACTAACTGGGGTATAACACCAATAATTCCTGTGTACTTCTCAAAGCAAGAGAAAAGTACCCAGTTTCTTTTTAGTACCTCAAAAATCTCAGTGTGGTCTACTGTTTATTTCATAACAAAAGAGGTGGTGCATCCAGCTGTAACCCTTTCATTGGGAGCAAACATTTCCTTGGGACCTTCTTGTTGGAAAATAGGGCAAAAAATACCCTTTTCCCTTTTGGACTTGACTTCATCGAATATCTTCAGAACCAAGTGCAAGGGATAACCCTTTGGGTAAACATACATACAAGTTTGCCACATTCAAGAGAAAAATGCCATCTTCAGTAACCAACCTCTTCAGTCTAACCACCTGACCTTTAACAATACCTCTCTTTTGAAAGTCAGGATGACAGCTACTCTAATGTAGGAAACTGTTTGAATATGTAGGCTTTCGAAATATATTACTAGTAAATCTTCTTTTAATGTCATCCTTGCCTGTAGTGACATCCAGATAACTAATAACTGTGCGACTATAAGCATGTGTAAAACATAAATATACCAACTCCAAGATTGTACCACAGTGGAGGAAATGTCCGAAAAACAGCCCAGTGATTTTTTTTCCCTGGTAAAAAATCGCTGTTCCGTGTGTTCAGGATTTTGCCATTTTGATTAAAAAGGTTCAATTAAACAGCATTCGCTATTTTAAGCATTTGCTGGTTTAATAGGGAACCGTTCTTAAGAAGTCACATTCAGCCAGCCTTTTCTTCTTTTCAGTCTCTGAGTTTTGCAGTCTTGTGTGAAAATATTTTTGAAAGGGGTGCTGCACAAGAAGTTTGATAGAAAATAGGTGGCTCCTCCTTGAAATCATAACTTTGTGTTAGAAAAACTAACTCTTGCTCCATTTAGTCTAGCTGACTCATGGTTCTTGACATGGAAAACAACCTTACTCATTACTCTGACTACTGCACAATGAGTATCTGAGTTGCAAGCTTTGTTTTTTTTTTCAAAGACATTTTTTTAAGAATGAATCCTTCTTTTATGCTCAAAGTGGTGTCTGGGTTTACTTTAAGCCAAGCTATCCATCTCCTCATCTTCTTTCCAAAACCTAAAAATGAGGGAGGCAGGTTACTTCATACTTTGGTTGTCCATAGACTACTCGTGTACTTTGTTAGAATAAATCTTTTAGAACTTCTGATCTATTGTTCATTTCTTGTGAAGGTAAGATGAAAGTACAACCAGTGTCAAAACACATTTTTTCCAAATGGTTGTTTCATACTCTTAGTTTTTGATACTCCAGCCACAATTAAACTATTCCAGGCAGGGTCAAGGCCCAGGGTAGTAGCTTCTTCTGTGTGTGCTTTGTTTTTTGTTTTGAAAAGGTTATATTCTAGAAGTATTCTAGAAATAGTAACTAGGTCTTAGATTCTTTCTTTAAGTCTAAGACCATTCTCCAGGAACTCTTGGACCATCATCCTTTCTCCTCCCATTCTATCGAAGCTATGATAATCTACCCATATAGTTTAGGCTTCTGCTGTAGTGATAAAATGATATACATAGTACAGTTGTTAAAGTAAACTTTCCGTGACAGTAAATGTTCGCATGATCACTGCTCCAATAGCCGCTCCTCCCTATCCATGTCCCTTGTTTTTTATATATTTTTATGCCAGGGAGCGGATATTTTGTAATATTACTATTATTATTTTCCTAGCATTGTCCCTGTCAGGGCTTTTGCTTCCCTCTTTTTATTGGCATGAAAGCTCTAAAGAGCTTGACACCCAAACCTAACTTTTATACATACATACAGAGGAATGAAAGGGGGAAGCAATCTTACCTATGTCTCTAGTGCTGTAAATGTACAGCTGAAGCTGATTAACAGTTTGGGTGTATGGAAGGTGCCCTGAAACTTTAGAAAATGGCAGGACATAACCATATAGCTTAGGCTACTTTAGCAGTGATCATTTGAACATTTACTGTTGTGGTAAGTTCACTTGCACAATTGCACTTTTCAGCTTTTACACTGGATCAGTACTTAATTTTTTCATTCTTTTTCAAGATTTAATGATTTTATATGCTGCACATAAAGGATCTGTAGTAGATGTATTTTCTGTTTCATTTGCACATTCACTGACTTTAGTATTTATAGGACTCTGTAGTTAGAAACTGTCTGCATTTCTTTAAACATTCTTTCTCTGTTTTTCATTTTAGCTGAAGACCTTTGTGCAGTGATGAATCATGGCTGTGAGCACATCTGTAGAAATGTACCTGGGTCATATCTGTGCGCATGTCATCTAGAATTCCAGCTGAATGAAGACGGCAAGACATGCAGAAGTAAATAAGTCCTTTTTATGTCAGAGAATCTAGATCAGCTTTTCACATGAAGCCATAGCTATTTTTTACATGTAAGATAGATATAGTCTATGCGCTAAATATTTGCCATTCAGTTTTTCAACTTTAGTTTCATCTTCAAACTTTATTTAGATACCTTTCCACAAAGAACCAAGCACAAATTTAGAATAGTTAAATATAAAAGATAAAGAAATAGATAAATAAATACAAATGATGATAAAAGTATTGCATAAGGTGTGCTAAATAAAGGTTTGTTCAACCTCGGAGGAGGATTTTGCCTTTTGCTGAAAAGAAAACACTCCTCTGTTCAGATCAGTTCTCAGTAAACATACTAAGAAACAAAAATAACAGGCTCCATCAGATGTATTCAAGACTCCTGTCACAATACAGATTTGGGCTTGAGAACTGTATACCAGTGCAGAATGCTAATTTGTATTCCTGTCTTTTATTCCTTGACTAATATCATAACCTAGAGTAAGTGCATTCCACAAATCTGTAATAGTCAGCAAATAACAAACTCTTAAACTACAGAAAGCTGGTGGTGGGACATGCTTTTAATAATGGAGGCATGCAGGAGTTCCATCTGTTTATTCAGTGAAATCCAGTTTTACAAGACCAATCCTATATTCTTTAGGGTAATACACAATACACATTTCTGAGTAATTCGCTCCTGGCTCATTATGGAAATCGAATTAAGTTCGCCTTGAGAAATTCTATCAAAGCAGCCTTTCTAAGATTAATCAAGAATCTGCATAAAAAGGGTGGGTGTGTTTACTGTTGCTTGCTCACAAACTGAAGTAAGCATTAGAACTAAATACCATAAGGAAGACTATGCTATTGATTTGTTAAGAGTCCAGAAATAAAGAAACATGTTTCCCGTCTTTTACTGGTCACATAATGGAATTCAGAAACATGCTTACCATGATGAAGGTGAGATGGCCTCTGTTTACCTACTGGGCACAATGTGGCTCAAAGCTCATTACCAATTAACAGTTTGAAAAATCTGGGCACAAACAGCAGTTAGTTAACAATCCTACCTACAGCCAGAGCAGGGCTTGTGGAGAAAAAGAGGTGACCACAGTAGCAGCTCTATAATGCAATGAGCACAAATAACCAACATTGACCATGTATATGCCTAAGCACATTCACACCGGCACAAAAGCATCAAAATGACAAAAGTAGCTATCAGCCTTAAAGTTCATTTTGCACACTTTAAATCTGTTTTTGAACAGATGAAGGGGTGGAAGTGGGAGTATAGGAGAATATGAAAAGGGGAAAGGAAGCAGAGGGAACCACATAAGTAAAACAGGTAAGGAAAGTTGAGGAAAGATGTAAGGGGCGGTAAGGGTATGGTAAGAGAGTGAGGGCAGATAGCAGGAGAACATGCACAGACATATAACACAGACAAGATTGACAGGGAAGGTGCTGACAAACTGAAGAAGGGGAATGACAGTGAAGTTATAGACATCAGACAAACAAAGTGAAGACAATAGTAATGGAGAAGATTGGACAAGAAACAGGGGAGGGCAAAAATACAAAAGGGAGGAGAACACCAGGATGGGTAATAGGGCAGGTATGGTTGGACACCAACTTGGGCTCCATCACCACTGGGTCCTGGCTCTGATCATACCACCAGTGGCATGCAGGGACACAACACTGCAATATGCAGGAGGAGACTTTCCTGGTGGTTGATGCAGACTTCAATGAGATGATCCACCAGCTCCCTCACCACTTCTGTCGGCTTTCTGTGAATGACATAAGACTCACCCAGTACAGCCAGAGGCAGTAACAACCATACTCCCAGTCAGTGAAGCCCCACTAGGTGCAGAAGAGGAAGGCTCATCAACCTCCCCCTGAGAAAGTAATGTGGAGGCATCCATAGCTAACTTAGACTTGGGTGTCACTGGTGATTTCTAACTGTGGGGAATGGTTGTACATGGCAGGGCCACTGACACAACCGTGGCAGCTACTGTACAGAAATGCAAAATAAAAGGAGAGAAGTAACATAACAAAGAGATCAAAATAAATGAAAAAGAAAGGATAGTGACAAAGAGGGAGGAGAGAAAACAGGAGAAATAAAATGAAATGCACTATGATTTGAAGATATGCATAACATTATGCTAACAAGTACAGCAGTAACCAGAAGCATAGCTAGGGAGGGATGAAGAGTGTAGTGCCCAAAGTGCAAAGTGTTATGGTGTGTGATTGGCAGATGCTAATCATCAGTATTTCAATGCCTGGGTTCATTTCTCTACCAACATTTTTGAATGACAGTACAGACATGTTTTCTTTTTGTTTTGTTTTGTTTTGTTTTTTTGCTGCTAAGCATGAGAGTTGCAGGAGACCTGGATTGGAAAATGGACTTTCTCAACTTAGAGAAGAGTAGTGGGGTGCTAGATTGATGAGTGGCCCTGGGTGCTAGATGAGCCAACTACAGCTATGTCTATAACTTTGCAAAAACCAAGTCAGAAGCACAAATAACACCAAACCATTCATATGCTGATAATGTGATACCTAGCTAAATGGAAGAGCTGAAATAATGAAGGTTATAGTATCTGAGCAGCTTGTGACTGCCTGGTGTACTCCATCTAGCATACCTATTTTTTTTTACTTGCTCAGAGTCACAAAGTAGACTAACAAAGGTAGAAGAAATTAAACCTTATATTGGATGGGTACAGGAAGCAGCTCATTAACAATTCAGAGCCTTAGTCTGCTACTACCTGCATCTGTGCAGTGCTAGAGACACATTGGGCAGGATTCACGAAGGCTTGCATGGAGTGTAAGAGACGTGCAACACTCCATGCAAGCCTCGCGATCCAGGAACAGCCCTAAACTCCGTGTAAGAGACCAGCTAAAACGTCTCTTACACGGACTGGGCGTGGACATGCTAAATACCTCACTTGCATCCGAAAGGTATGCAAATGAGGTATATTAGCGATCCACGAAGCAGAAACCAGTCCGTGTAGGAGACGTTTTAGCTGCAGAAATGTACTCAGTTGACAACTGAGTACATTTCTGCAAAATCCACAACGGAGCGATGCCAGCTCCAAAAAAAGGTTGCATATGATTCAGGCAGCATGCCAATGGCCAAATATGTGGCCATTGGCAAGATAACCTGATGCAAAAATATTAAAAATATAATTTTTTTTTTCGGCGATTGCCGATGTTTAAACCCAGCGCAGCCCCGCGCAAATGGGCTGCGCTGTATAAAACCATAAAAAAGAAGGTTATAAACCCACAAATGTGGGTTTCATGCAATACATGGAATGACAGTGCATTGACCAGCAGACTAAAAACAACATGGCCACCGTGTAGTGGTTGCTAAGGGGGGAAGCTGAGTCTAAGACATGTAACTAAGCATTAGTAGGCAGTCTCATGTAAATGAGGGTTCGGATACTGAATCTCACAGTCACATACCAAATGAGCACAGTCTGAGTAGTGTAAGAGATACAAAAGGGGGAGGAATAGAATAGGAGATAGGTGACATCACAGGGGGGAATGGTAGAAATAAATGCAGTTCATCGGAGGCCAGTGTAACATGACAGATGACAGGCACAGATCATGGAAAGAGGTGTGCCACTAGATAAGTCATGGAAAGTCAAGAAATGGAAGGTGTACACTGTTACCTACACCAAAGATTCTTGCTGGCCGTGCATGCGCACGTGTGCACGCCATGAAGCGAAATGCGACAGTGTGCAGCGTGTAAGGCAGTGTGAGCATGTGGGGCGTGTTGGGAGATGTTTAACACTGTTTGCGGGTGTGCGCGTGTAAGGCAGGCTGAGTATGTTGGACGCTGTTGGCAGACGTGCAACAGTGTTTGCGCGGATGTACGTGTGTTTAAATCTGAATAATTAGATTCTGAACCGTGTAAACACGTGTGCGCGCGTGTAAGCCACTGTGAGCGGGTTTCAGATAGTATGCAAGTTGCTCCCCCCTGAGGAAACAGAGAGGAAAAAGGAAGCAACAGAATTAATAGGAAGCTAGCAGGGATAACTGCTGAAGCTAGCAGGTGAAAACAATTAGAAGCAGGCAATTACACAGGCAGAATAGTAGCCCAGCCCAGCACTTAAAACTCTGCAAACAGTAGTGCAGGATGTTTCCATTAAGAGACACTGCAAGACAGGAGTAAGCTAATAGAAGTGAAAACTGAAAAAGCTTCACTCAGAGCAGAAATGTTAGGGGCTGCCATAGCTGTCATAATGAGACATAGGCGACTTGCTGAGGGTGGTGACAATGCAGATGGTGCCAGACAACCCACAGTGAGGAGACGGAGAAGAGTGTACAGGCCCAGGGTCACCTACCACGGGTTACATGAGCTGGAGATAGTAGAGCGCTATAGAGTGGACAGAGAGCTCCTGCAGCAAATTGTTGAGCTGTGCAGGCCATGCCTCACACACAGAACCAACAGAGAGGAACCCATCACAGTGGAAACCAAGGTATGTGTTGGCCTAAGAATTCTAGCAACAGGTACCTTCCAGAGACCAACTGGCGATATGATGGGGATATCACAGGCATCAGCCTCCAGGGTACTACACCAGTTCCTGGATGCCATGTCAGCACATGTCGGTGATCATGTATATTTCCCCAATGCCCGTGAGGTATTGGCCAGCAATATGCGTCTCTTCCAGCAAATAGCGGAATACCCTGAGGTACTGGGTGCAATAGACTGCACGCACATACGCATCAAAGCACCAGCCGGTGAGCAGGGTAGGGCCTACATTAACCACAAGGGCTTCCCCTCCATCAACTGCCAGGTCATGTGTGATGCCCATGGCATAATAATGAATGTGTGTGCTGGCTGCCCGGGGAGTTATCACGATTCCCACATCTGGCATTTGACGCAGCTGTACCAGACATTTGCCAATGGGGACATCCCACACGGACACCTAGTGGGGGATGCAGGTTATGCACTGGAGCCATGGCTGATGACACCCATCAGAAACGCACACACACCTGAACAGGAACGCCATAATGAGGCACACGCACAAACACGTAATGTGATAGAGCGTGTGTTTGGGCTGCTCAAGTCACGGTTCCAGTGTCTGGACACATCTGGTGGAGCCTTGCAGTACACACCAACTACATGTACCCAAATTGTCATGGTATGTGCCATGCTACATAATATGATCTTGCGAAAACAGCTGCAGCAGGACCAGCATAGGGCCGGGCCAAACAGCCCCCCACCATTGCCAAGGCCATTACAGGCAGAGCATGACTCAGAGGAGGAACAACCTGAGCCTGCCCCAGTAGGCAGAAGGAGGCATGCCCAGTATGCCCTGGCCTTGGCAAAGAGGCAATGCATAGCACATACACTGGCTCAGTAGGAACCCTGGGAATGATACCCCTCTCTGACTCACTCATATAGTAACAGGGATGCCTAACATGACACAACCTGCTCTCAAACATGTACAGGGAGTGTAGTATGTGCATCCGACAGAGGCAGCCCTGCAGCACCACCTGAGGCAAGATTGCCATGTGTTAAGCAATGTAACACCATCTAGTATATGCAAACATGAAGACCCTGCCTAACATCTCACCCTCACCAAGCATGATGCCACACTATGAAGACAAGAAGATCAAGTACAATAATTGGCTGAAGTAATGCAGTCAGTCAAAGGGGAGCCAATGTGTTACAGGCTGGGAAGCTATGCAGAGTTTGACATGATGCACCACCTGCTAGGGGTGGCATGCACCTATCATGCCATGCCCCATGGATACTGGCAAAGGCTGTCAGTACCCACAGCTTGCCCTGAATAGGTAAGTCTCAAAACATAAACCCAACCTCATAGGTTCTACAAGGGATAGGAACCTAGATGTAATACTACCCCATGACAGATGTATAAACAGCAAGATATGTGCAGTGTAAACGCACACAGTAAGGAGAATGTAGATACAAGTCCTGTAATAGAGAACTGGGCAAGGCTCACATCAGCACCCTAACACTACCAGGTCACACCTCATACTGTGCTGTACAGCCGCAAAAGATGGAACAAGCTACAAAAGGAGGGTGACTAGCAAGAAATGGCAAGGATAACCACACCCCCATGTTGGTACCACAACAAGAAGCAGCATGGAATATCCATGGTCAAATACCAATGGCTAAAACTGCCTCGCAGTATATAGCCTGCTGCAGACCACTGTCCTAATACCAGGAACAGCACCTGGCCTATGTCGGAATAAATGAATATATCAAGCCCCCCAAACCACATTATATTGCTCGACTGAAAATACCCAGACATACACCGGTAGCATTGTACTAGCACCAACACAGTAGGAGAAAATTACCCAGATTCCATAAACCAAAATGCCCAGGAACAATGTACCACTCCCACAAGAGGGGTAAGCATACTGGATGTGATAATCAGCAACATGTGTACTGGATGGCAAGATGAGAAGTGTACCCCTCACTGGTAAGACCAGACCATAGAGTAATCACACTGGATATACACACCCTGACCCCAGTCCCTGGCCAGAATACCACAGTGAAAAACATGTGTAAAGTATAGGTTGCAGCCCTCAAAACCGATGTTGAATCCACAAAAGGCCCTGTGCAAGTGCAGAATATGGGGCACACCACAGAACATGTTATACAGGCATTCCATGAACATAGCCAGGAATGCTTGGAGTATGCAATCACAAATAACAACAACACACAATGCCATACATGCAGGCATCTGGCATGCTGGCCTCCAGCCATTACCAAACCATGCAAGAGAATGAGGAAGATACCACATGATAGAGCAAACATAAAAAGGGAAGTAATCACTGACCAGTAGTATGGCAACAACATATGTCCACACATACAATCCACTAAGTCCAGCCACAACAAGTATAATCTATGAATCCAGAGGCAATGTGATGCCAGTACCAAGTACACAGACAACCACAACATCCCCCAATAAATACAAACATGTGATAGATGCATCCATGTATCCAAACCAGAGGTTGAGCTCCAACAACTCAGTACTGTCAACACTAGTCAGGAGGAGAAGGTAACCACATACACCACAAACCCAGTCCCACATAGACCTACCACAACTGTAAACCAAACACATAAACACAGACAAATATTCCCGGAGGCCTTAATTACAAACACACCACACCAACAGACGCCTCCAAAGTAGATCACAAGCAACCACAACCTTCAAACATAGCTCATGCAACGAATAGTACGCAAAGCTGGTGTGCCAAACAGTCACAGGCCCGAAGGAGAAACAACATGCCTGATACAGTCATAATAGGTGTCTGTATAGGCAGACACACAGCTGTCCCACTCACCAGACTGAACAAGGGAAAGGGTAGAGTAAGCTGCTTGTAGGTAGCCACAAAATGCCACTTAACACAAGTATGCAGGTCACCCCAAAGCAAGCAGAAATATGATGCACTCAATGTCCATGCTGGTGTGAATTACCTGAGCTGTACCTCCCTGGTCACATCAAATGAGACATGGATGGTCCCTCCGAGTATGTACCCCAGGGCGGGATGACACTGGCTGTGTGCAGCATCCAACCCTCACCAAGAATGATGCCACAGTACAAACACAGAATGCTCATGTTTAACAGCTGGCACAGTTACAGCTGTCAGTCCAAGAGGGTGTAATGTGTGTCTGCTTGAGATGTCAAGCATGACAAGCCATGCTGCTGTTACAGGGATGGCTGTCAGCTGTTACCCATGTGCGTCTGGATACTGGATAAGGCCTTTGCCGCCTCCATAGAGCCGTATGTAGGCAAGGCCAAAAAGACTACCCACCACCCTAGAAAACATAAGTGGTAGGAAACATAAGGGTAATGCTGACCAATGCCAGATGTGTAAACTGCAATATGCATGCCCGAGGCACTTCCCATTATGGAGAACATTGATGCCTGTCCAGTGACAGAAGCCTGCTGCAGGCCTGGTGATAGCACACCAGCACTACTAGGTTATACCACATACCATGTGTTATGGCCCCAACACCTGCACCAAGACATCAAAGGAGGGAGTATCCATATGCAGCACAGACACCCATATAGCCAGGTAACTGACAATGCACAAAGCAGCGGACACCACCCATGTGCACATAACTGTAGTCAAAACTGCTGTACAGTCTGTAGCATGCGACAGACCACACTCTCACACACAAGAACCCCACCCAGACATCCGAAGACACTGGACAGTATGGATGTTCCACCAAATACCAGACAAGGTACACAAAGTACCACATAGGTGTCAAACCATTATGTATGCAAGGAGTCATCATGGACCTAGGGACACAGGTCGACATTAATCTGTCATGTGACAGCCACAATGCCAATGTGGCTATGAAGACTGTTGATACTGGACACCGTATCATAAAAGGATTCACATCAACATCAACAGAGGTCACTGTGCTGCTGTACTGTTCCCTTATCAGACCCATAATCTAGTACAATGACTCATATGGGATGTACCATACGTGACACCTGCAGTGGTTCGGAAGACCTCATAGTTACCCCACCAACAGGATAAAGGGTGTGAAATATATGTCATATGCTGCCTGGCTGTAGACACCCCAGCTGACTGCAGTCACACACTGCCTACACAGAGGCATTGTATGTCTGTTGTACCAGGCCATGTCCAACAGAGGAGTAATGGACATGCTACACCACAGGAAATCAAAGCCATTGGAGCTGTGAGAGTCACAGATGTCAACCTCAACACATAATGAAATAAGATGTGCTGGAGGGACAGATACATAACCCATAGGCTCCCCACACCCAGAAACAGGATCCCAATCCATGGTAGGCAGAGCCCCTCACTGACACCCCTCAACAGGAATATTGCCAAGTGGATGGATGACCGTACATGTATACTGGGGGTCCCCACTGTGTCACGACCAGACAGAGGCACAGTGAAGAACCTCATAAATGGCCATAATTGAACATAGCAAGGGGTGGTGAAAGACACACACACTCTAGCTAGGCTTACTAATGGCCTAGGGTGTCTAGCCTACTATGAACCCATGAACCTATGAAGATACAACATGTACAGGACACTAAGGATAATCACAAGGCTTACCCAACTGATGGTAGGAACTATGTTGGGCATCCACAGATATGCTCTGAATCACACAGATATTACAAACAACATACCAAACACACACACATATTGCTAACATACAACCTGTCAGGTGCAGTGCAACCACCCCCCCCACCGAGTGCAAAATACCTATCCCAGCAGATGGTCCCCTGACATTGCAGATGCTGAGGTAACAGCCATCATCTGCAAAGCAGAACACACCGCAGCAAAAGTATGTGATGGTGTCCTGTGCTGAGGTCAACATGGACCCCAAGAGTAATGGAATGCAAAATCACACTACTGGCCAATGTCAGCCTTACCACAGGATATGTACCCAAAGAGCAGTGTACAACAACAGTGGTCCATCACAACAAAGGTGTTGCCTGAATGGATACTCCAAACTACCACCCCAGGATCCTGACAAGCTTGTTCTGCACAGCTATGGAAAGGATCAGTATGTACTGCAGACAGAAGGCTAATGTGGACCTACTGATACTGGACCCTACACACTGTGGCTGTTGTAACTGCAGAACCGGCCCCTAAACATGTCTGACCCATTTGAAGCAGTCATTAAGGTCATTGATGAGGGCTATGTGGTCCACAAAACGTAGCTGGACCGTGCACATGCTTCTAGACAATACCGTACGTGTTCAGTATGGATATGTTCACCAGCTTAAATATACACCCCTATGTCAGTAGAGGGGTTGCAAAGCAGACCAAGGACAGAACTGACATGGTCAGACATGCCGCATCCATGTCAGACTACAAAGCGGATATGAGTGGCATCCCACAAGGCCTGGTCTTGCCCCCCCACCCCGTTCTGTATACTTGTCCCATAGGTATAGGCCAACATGGAAGGACTGTGACTGAGCATGTATGCAGAGGAGTACAAACAGCCCACCATATCCGACCCCAGCTGACACAAGCAACCCACAAGGGTGCCACCTACAAACAGACAACTGTAGCCATAGCCATGTCAGCAAGCTAATCGCAGAACTGTGTATAGACAACCACCGTGGATATACAGTAAGTGCCCACAAATTACCACACAGGTGTTAACCCATGAGGCACCTAACATGTAATGTGAGACCTGGGTACAAAAGGTGATAAATATCCTGCACTGGACAAACATGTGTCTGTAGTGTTCACAGAAACATGTACCATATACTCACCCAAACATGAAGGCTGGCAGATGTAGATAAGGGGAACTCACTCTGGCTCTGCAGCCATCCTCCATCAGCATCACAACTGACTACAATAGCCCCTGTGGGATATACCGCAGCAGACACCTCCAACAACTGTAAAGTCCACAACAGTACCCCACCAGGGGTAGCAAAGAGCATGAACAGATGTCATGTGTTGCCTGAGTAAACAAACTGCAGCCCCACACACCGCCATCCTTCCCAGCTACAGGAAAGCTGTGCCTGATGTATGAAGCCATGTCCATCCTGGAATGAATGAACATGTTGCACCTTGTACAATCTGAATGGCAGTGAGCTATGCACATGACAGACCTGAACCCCAGCACTGACATACATAGGACAAGCTGTACAGAATGATCCATAACACAGAAGGCACCCCCACACTTCAGTAAACTCCTGGTACAAGTCAGCCAGATTGCCACATATTGACACCCCTCAAGAGGCATCCTGATGAGTGTATGGGAGATGGTAGGCTACCCTGGGTATCACTGTTATGTCAGAGGTAGACAGAGGCACAGTATACCAACCATGACATATGTAATGGCAAACTCCAGTTACAATGTGTGTCGAAGGACAAACACACCCTGTGACTACCATCAGAAATGGCCTACGGAACATCGCTAGTGTTTGCCAATGTCCACCCATGTTGTGGAATACACTAGCAATGTTGGACGAGCCTGGTGTAGGTAGTCCATATCTGAACATATTGCAACATGGTCATATGTGCACAACTGGCCCCTACACAGTCTGTTGTGCTCACTATGAAGATGTCAAGCAGTGATAGGACTAAAGCCCAGGATACTGTCCACTACAGTGAAAGTACCGAACCAGTACACTATATGGTACTACAGTGTTAGGTCATTATGAAAGTATGTTGAGAACTGTCTGCAAAGTATCCCATGCAATTCCTGCAGGCACAGTATAATCCCTGTTGTGGCAGACACGAAGCAGTTGGCCAGTTAGTACACAACATGACACCCAGCACACAATCATAAACGTGCGATAATGTCGAAGGTCACACACACCCAAATATGTGTTGGACTTCAGAGTGCAACATATGGAAAGCTGACACTGGGCATGCTCGCACACTTTGATAAATGAGGCATATGTCAGACAACATGCCATGGAAAGGCTGAACTGGGCATGCTCACACACTTAGGCCATATCTCTGTGTAGCAGTTGGCCACACATATCTGGTATTTATGCGTGTCAGTCCAGGAACCAACCACAACACAGCAATCAGCCCAGTGCACACAGTAAATGACCACAGAGACATAAGTGATATAGTGGATCGCCGTCATATGCAAACATCTGCCACAGATACACAAGTTGGTCATAGGAACAGGGAATGCTATGGTAATAAAGACCTGCAAACAGTAGAACAGCACAACAAATATTGTGCATCCGACAATTGAACATATGGGTGTAGAGGTCAGTACTAGGCTTCTTGCCCCAGGGAATGACAGCTCAGCCAGAGTGTGCTTGGCATCTGCATCCCCAGGATAGTAGGCTACCGTGCCACTGTAAAGTAGGTCACAGAAGGCAACATGTGAGGCTAGTGAGCTGTGCCTCTGTCAAGCAGGGGCACCGTGGATGTCTCAGGGATTGAATGTGCTAAGCCACAGCCATGTTGTCGGTGTGTGCTGTGAGAGGGTTGCTGAGGATCTCTGACAGTAGGTGTCCATCAATAACAGACTGAGGGGAGCCCTATCTGCATTCTCTGGACGGTTCCACTGTCAACACTGTGTTGTAATGAGTATGTGTGAATGAAGTGCCATGCTGGAACTGTCCACAGATGTCCTCCCTCTGTGGGCTACAGCTCTGCAATGTATTAGGTCACTCTGTCTGTTGAACGGCGCATATATGGCCAGTGTACAGCTGACAGGTGTCTTGTTGTGGAGCAGTCATGGGTATATGTGGGATAGCATGACCAATGCAAACTGTACACATGCTCATAGGATGCAAGTATCAAGGATTATGCTGAGTGGCCAGTATAGTCCTCCAGCATGGGTCCTCTGAAGTCATCCACCCCAGTCTACACAAGTGTAGAGTCTGCTTGTGCTAAACACAGTTTGTGTGCAGTGACAACCTTGCCTGGGGGTGGAGATGAGATATAGATGTCCAGGGAAACGTGGTCATGGTCAGATATCAACAATGGTGGTCTACCTCTGGTGTGGAACAGTGAGTACCCACGTTGCAGATGGACAGGTGCAATATGTATTCACCCATGTGGCTGTGGTGTGTGGTTCTGCCATAGCACATGGACCCACAAATTGTAGTGGCTGTAGAGTAAAGTGGTAGAGGCCTGAGTAGTTCTCTCACACAATATGCCTGTACCTGATGTTACCAACTGGAATGGTGTATGTGAATACCTGCATATCCTGGCACTGTTCCCAGGGAAGCTAAGTGTGTGTCCTGGATGTGGGTGTGGTGTTCTGGACTGGTTGTGTTGTGTGTTACAGGTCCTGTGGTCCCAAAGCATGGTATAGAACATAACCTGCCAGTGCGATGTGCATATCTGACCCTGACGTAGGTGGCTGCAAATGCATATATATGCTATCCCCCACCTGACAGGTAGTACTACATCTACATACCTCTGTGGAAATAAGGATGTCAGCACCCTAGAAATAATACAGGTGCAGAACAGAAGCCCAGTAATTCGGATAGTGTGCTCTGATAATGCGTCTCCCTTAAGTGTCATAATATAGTTAAGTAGGGGTTTGAATCCTGCAAATGCTGTGTGTGTGTGTGGATGAGTGGGGTTTGTGTGTGTGAAAGGCTGTGATTGGGAAATGTCCCTTTTGGCAACTGGGAAAACACACTACAGGATGCACATTCCCCTTACTAAACACTGATGATGTCAGCACCCTATAAGTATAGCAGGAGAAGGGAAACCTCCCAGTAATGCAAATAGCGCACTCTGCTAATGCGTCCATCTCGAGTGTCATAACATAGTTAGGTAGTGGTTTGAATCCTGCAAATGGCAAGTGTGTGTGTTTGGATGAGGGGGTTAGTGTGTGTGAGGGAGATGTCCCTTTTGGCAACTGGGAGAACACACTATGGGATGCACACTCCCCTTTCTAAACACAGATGATGTCAGCACCCTATAAGTACAGCAGGAGAAGAGGAGTCTCCCAGTAATGCGAATAGCGTGCTCTGCTAATGCGTCCGTCTCAAATGTCGTAACATAGTTAGGTAGTGGTTTGAATCCTGCAATTGGCAAGTGTGTGTGTTTGGATGAGGGGGGTTACTGTGTGTGTGTGCAAATATGTGTGAGGGAAATGTCCCTTTTGGCAAGTGGGAGAACACACTACAGGATGCACACTCCCCTTTCTAAACACAGATGATGTCAGCACCCTATAAGTACAGCAGGAGAAGGGAAGCCTCCCAGTAACGCAAATAGCGTGCTCTGATAATGCGTCCGTCTTGAGTATCATAACGTAGTTAGGTAGTGGCTTGAATCCTTCAAATGGTAAGTGTGTGTGTTTGGATGAGGGGGGTTGCTGTGTGTGTGCAAATTTGTATGAGAGAAATCCCGCTTTTGGCAAGTGAGATAACACACTACAGGATGCACACTCCCCTTTCTAAACACAGATGATGTCAGCACCCTATAAGTACAGCAGGAGAAAGAAAGCCTCCCAGTAATGTGAATAGCGCACTCTGCTAATGCGTTTCTCCTGAGTATCGTAATGTAGTTAGGTAGGAGTTTGAAACCTGTAAATGGCATGTGTGTGTGTTTGGATGTGGGGAGTTTGTGTGTGTGCATTTCCGTATAAAAACATGTTAGTTTTGGCAATCAGGAGATCACACTACCTGATGCACATTACCCTTTTAAAATACTGATGTTGTCAGCACCCTATAAGTATAGCCAGAGAAGAGGAACTATCTAGTAAACCGAATAGTGCGTTTTGCTAATGCGTCTCTCTCACGTGTCATGACTTAGTTAGGTAGGGGAATGAATCCTGCAAGTGTGCATGTGTGTGGGGGTAGTAGGGTGTGTGTAAATGCAAGTGTGAGCACACAGATCCATTTGGCAAATACTACAATACACCAGATGCTGCATACTCCCCCAGTAAACACAGGGGATGTCACCACACTATCAGCACAGCCAAACAGGGCTAGTTGGCTAGTAATGCCAATAGTGTGCTCTGCTACTGTGTCTACTACCATTGTCAGAGTACAGATAGGTATGTTTTGGTAACCCACAACTGTCACATGTGGTTGTGTCACACAGTATGACCTTGTGTGGGTGTTTGTACATAACAATGCATGCCATTGCCTAAACCAGCAATGGCATTGCACACATGATGTATGTGTGTGACACATACACATAAATACCTGTGACCTGCAGTAGTTACCATGTCTGACACATGCTTCATGTGGATAAATGGTATTTGCAATGTATACCAATATGACTGTGTCTTACTGTGCAGGGTCCGCACGTGGTATGTCCCTATACAGTGTGGCTGTCTATGGTGAAAGACCTACAGCAGGGGATACACATCTGGTCTGGGCCATATAGTGTACATGTAGTCGATGTACAGGTGCTGCATGTTCCCACCTGTTGTGGAAGAGGTAACATGTCATTCCACTGCAATTCGGTGACCACATGCTGTGAACTCTTCAACTAGTGTGTTGTAGCTACAGTAATGCTCACACACAATGTTTGGCTGGATGCAGTACGGCCTTATAACACAGTTCTTGAGACTGTCATATTGCCAGTGTTGTTATGGAGGATAGGTGGTCTTCCTGTGTATGGGAGGGTTGTGTGTGCCAGGCTATGAACCAGATGGCAGTCCGACACACTGTCAGCTGCACATGAGTAGGCCCTGATGGTTTGTGCTGTGCCAGCAACCTGGAGGTGTGTGTATCTGTGTTACCTTGGGATACCACCCCCCTATCCATGTGTGTTACATGTGTAGGGGACGACAGGCATGGTATGGGGCATAACTTGTCAGTGTTGGGTAACACCTGTGAGCCATGACTCATGAATCTGGTACTGCACAGACATTGCAGTTCACCGTGCTGAGGGCAATGTCCGGTGCATGCATCTTCCGGTGTACACTGCTGTTGTTGTGTAGCAGCACTGTTAGTGTCCTAACCTGTGTGATACCCACAGAGGTCGCTATGTAAACCATGTCCTGCAGCATAAGGCAGTATGTGTGTACCAAGGAGCTTTGCCATTATACATCGGGCCATGGGTGTCACATGCAAGATGACCCATGCACATCATTGTGGCTTACCTAGCATGTAAGCACACGTTGATAGCCAGTGGATACCCTATGAATGACAGTGGAGACTGAGCATAATGTAGACATACAACACCCTTCCCACATATAGTGGTAGAATACCTGGTGAGGGTATGTTGGCAACCAACATCAGGCTCATACTGGCCTGTGCCACATGCTGAGAGATCCATTCTATGTTCCCTATCATGTAGTCCAGGGAGGTATGTCTCAGCAGCCACACTGGCATGGTCAATGAGTGAGTCATATCTGTCCATGCCTCTGACTGACCTGTATGCATGTGTGCTGTGGTGGACCATAGTGCCCCTGAGTCATATCACTTTGACCTTCACCAGATACAGCCTGTTGAGCGGGACCCCAGTGCAGCACACAAGACAGGTACCTGACACGTCTGTAGCAGGTGTGTTGTGTAGCCCTACAGGCTGTGAGTGTGTGGCACAGGGGATGTGCGTGCCATGTGTGGCATGTGCTCTGTTCCGATGGAACATATGCCTGTGTGCCAGCTGCGGAGGTGTGTGATGCCCAGGCAGGCTGCTATTCTGAGTCCCCACGTATGCCCCAGTGTGTTCAGCATGCTGTCAGTGTGTGTCAATGTCTGACTGGTATTGTCGTCACTGTAATATATTGTATTGATTTATTTATTTATCCAACATTTGTTGACTGGGATAGCCCGACTGGATGCATGTCCATTTCCAGGGGAGGCCCGTGGAGACAAACTACGAGGGTAGCAGATACAGCATTACATAATACTAGCATTACATATTACAAACAGATTATTTACAGAGATTACATAAGTAAGCAAGTCAAACATGTTCCACAGGTTAATGTTAGACCTGAGCACAAGTCAGGATTAAATTAAAATTACACAGTAAAGTGATTCACAGATTTTACACATTCGAGTTAGCCAGGCTTGATACATTGACATAGCCAGTTAAGTGACAAATGTTGTTTGAGTCTACTGTTAAATTGACCTAAGGTGGACAGTAGGGTAATATCAGCTGGAAGTGAGTTCCAGGATATACTTACATGGTTTGCAAAGAGAGAATCACCGGCTGTATTATTAAACTTGCTAGTCTGAAGTAGTACTTTGTTAGAGGATCGAAGCGGTCTAGGATTGTTATAGGGGGTGATAATATTTGAAGTGCAGGAGTATTGTCTAGATTATAGAGGATTTTATAGGCCATAATCAGTTGGTTATACTGTATTAGGCTGGGTATTGCAAGCCAACCAAGCTGATTTAGATTGATGCAATGATGTATCCTAAAAGGCAGCCCAGTGGCAAACCTGGCAATGTGGTTGTAGCAAATTGAGTGTTTGTTAAGGACAGTCTTGTTCATATTCGAGTAGAGGGATGCATACAGAAGGGTTGAAACAAGGTGTGAGCGAGCTATGGCACCTTTAGCTGGAGGGGCTAGGAAGGCTTTAATTCTGTAAAGTGACCCTAGTTTTCTATTGATGGCTTTGATAATCTGGTTAACATGTATGTCACATTTGAGATTATTGTCTATGATGACACCTAATAGTTCAGGAGATGGGTCAGGAGATTATTGTGCCATCAGTTGATGTTATGGTAATGGTGAAAGTGGTAGACCTACGTGTTGGTGAAATAACAGCAGTTTAGTTTGATTGGGATTTAGGATCAGACGATGTTCAGAAAGCCAGTTTGCTATTGTATTAAAGGTGGTCTGGGTAGCTGGCCATAACTCTACTGGAGATGTGGCTGAGCAGATCAGAGTAGAGTATTCAGCATATTGGATACAGCTGACTTTTGGGATGACAGTATAAAGGTCATTAATGAAGATGGAGAACAGCAAGGTCCCTAGTATAGAGCCTTGTGGTACTCTGAGGGTGTTAGGTAGAAGGTTAGAGAGTTTGTTCTGCCAGAGGCCAGCCTGCTGTCAACCATGCAGGTAGGATTGAAACCATTGGAAGGCTCCAGTATCTAGACAGTCTTTGCAGGGTGTGGAGTACAAGTTGGTGATCAACCATATCGTATGCCTTTGAAATATCCAAAAAGAGGGCTGCGGATATATAATTATTGTTGCAAGTATGAATTATGGTGTTAGTAAAGGCTAGGAGGCCTGACGTAGTGCTGTGATGAGGATGTAAGCCATGCTGAGTGTCTGCCATAATGCGAGTTTGGATTAGGTGGTGCATGACTTGTCTATGACGAAAGTTTCCATAATCTTTGCAAGTGGAGAGAGTATAGCTATTGGCCTATAATCGGAGACTTCAGTAGAGCTGCCTCCTTTGTGAAGTGGGATTACATATGACATTTTCCAGATGGTGGGAAAGTTAGATTCTAACATGGTTCCTTTGATTACCTTTGAGATGGGGTAAACAATAGCATCATCTGGTTTTGATAGGTATTCGGCAGGGAGTTGATCAGCAGAAAGTGTAGTGGGTTTCACTGTTGCAATCAAGGTACGGAGAAGTGAAGTGGTGACTGGTTGGCAGCTGGACGCAAGTTGTTTTCTAGGGGTGCTACTTTCAGGACCAGGGGAGCTAGGAGGTAGATGGCTAGCTAGGGCCTGAAGTGTCTCAGTAAAGAACTGGTCAAAACTATCAGGAACATCTTCAGGGGTATTATCAATAGTAGCAGCAGGGATTGGGGTTGACGTTTGTCCAGGATGTAGTATATATGACATGCCACCTGACAGGGTATGGCATTACTGGGTTCAGAGAGACCAGTCCCCAGACTGGTTGTGTGGTGGCATCCCACACATGTGGTGTATGTTCCTGGCCAAGGGTGATGGCTGACTGCATACATGTGGCAGCTGTGACATTGCCACATGACTCACATAAACCACAACTGGACCATAGAGGCGATTCACAGGTTACCTTTGCACATGCTACCCTAGTAGTGTGATTGCCATGGTGAGTACCAACACATAGGGCCAATGGGGAAAAACATACTGAAGGTGTGTATGTGTGGGTGTACCGCTACTGTTTTATAGCACTGACATATATGACTGCACACGTGGGTAAATGCCAGGTAAGACGTGTGCAATGTGTCACAGGCAATGTACATGCGTACAGGACAGACAGTGACGTTCTGTCATGTGTAAAGTTGACATACGTATCGTACGCTATGCAGATGTCACTAGAAGTCTACAGAAGCACTGTAACTCTGCATTGCAGGTGTAAGCAGTGTTCCAGGGGACCCCAAGCGAACATGCATGCAAACAAAGCTACAATAAATAGGGCTGGAAGTAGTGCATTATACAACAAAGAAGGGGTAACAATAACAGTAAGTAACAATGCAAATATGTAGGCACTATCAACATGTACCCAGGAATACGCAGCGCAGATGCCCATGGTAGAACCGATATTATGTCATACTTATTTGTGATTTGGATTACATTGGTACTGCACACATATCTACATGTGCGAACATCCACATGGCATAGTTGTTGTGGGCAACTTGACACCATTACTGTACATGTCCACCATTGCATATCACTACTTGCGTTAGCTTTCCCCTGTGCTACCCATGTATGCGGCTATCTGTTGACAACCTTACCACCGGCATGCAATTATGTGCATCTGTTATACTTTGGTATGTACTATGGGTGCAGATAACAATTCAGGACATTCATACAGTTACTGCAACAGGCATGCTGGGATAAACACACAGTCATAGCAGCACACTGTACTGTTACCAACATGATACTAGTAATACACTTCTATGTAGTCACCCTGTGCATCAGCAATGTGTTTACCTGTACCACAATGATGTTGGAGATTGCAGGAGGTGGCACAGTGTCATCATATGCACAGGGTGTGGATTAGGTATTCCTGAATCAGCCACTGATACCACCAGTTGACATGTGTGTGTATGTGTGTTGGTGAGGGGCAGCAGTACAGGGTGGGGCAGTGTTGGTGCAGTGTGTGCGTGTATGTAGTTGCCCTAGGTGTTAACATTTCACATGTGTGTATGCACGCACACAGTTCCACCTCATGGCTGCCATATACAGGGATTTGTGGACAGCCACAGACTGCACCTGGCAGGCCATACAGATCAGTGTCTGTGTGCACGGACACAGTACCTGTGCCTGGCAGGGGTGCTACGAACCGTATCCAGTACAAAGCCAGACTGGGTACTGTCATCAGAAGCGGGAGTGTGTTGAGTGGACACAAGTCCCTGTTGGGACTGTCCAGAGCCACGTGCACGTGGTCTCTTGGGGTGTTCCGATGACAGCACAGACCCAGCATTGCTGGTGCTGCTGCTGGCACTATGGGGGCATGCGCAAGCCCGTTGTCATCTGCGCCGACTGCCAGCTGCTGCTGCTGCCGGCATATGGCCACGTCGACGCCGCAAATGCCCACCATTGCCCTGGCTCATGGACATCTGGTTGTGGACCTGCTGTAATATGTCCCCACAACGTCTGTCTATGACATCGGTGAAGTTATGGATAGCATCCGCAATGTCACGCATACTGTCTGTCATGGCTGTGCGACATGCTCTCAGCTCCCTCAGACCCTGTCTGGTGTACCTTTCCATACGTGACTGTGCCTGCATGACAGTCCGAAACATAGCTGAGGTTGACAGACCTCTTTGGGCATGTCGGCCAGAGGCAGTACGCCCACGTATGCTCCCACGAGAACCCATGGGCAACTGCCTGTGTGGTACCATCGGAGGACCCTGCCCATGGCTGCTGTGTGGGGATGCATGTGCCACAGGTACCACATTACCCTGGTCTATGCCCACTGTATCCTGTCCATCACCTAGGGACAATGGTGACAAAGGATGTACAGGCAGGATGACTGTGCGCAATGATGGGGTTGACAGCTGTGTACTGTCAATTGGCTGACCAATGGCAGACCCTGACACACCTTCCTGTACCATTACACAAATATCATCATTACCAGTAGCCATGGCACAGGATTCAGGTTCCCTGCTGCAGGTCACCAGAGCAGCCCCAGAACCTGTGGGATGAAGACAGGAAACACAGTTTACAGTCTCCAGACATTGTTACCAGTGATGCACTTATACACACATGCACACATGCACACATGGACACATGCACACAGGCACACATGCACACATGCACACAGGTACACATGCACACATGCAGACATGCACACGTGGACACATGCACACGTGGACACATGCACACATGCACACGTGGACACATGCACACATGGACACATGCAACATGTACACATGCACACGTGGTCACATGCACACATGGGCACATGCACACATGCACACGTGGTCACGTGTACACATGCACACATGCACACATGCACACGTGGACACAGGCACACATGCACACATGCACACGTGCACACATGGACACAGGCACACATGCACACATGCACACGTGGACACAGGCACACCTGCACACATGCACACATGCACACATGCACACATGGGCACAGGCACACCTGCACACATGCACACATGCACACCCCGCAGTATACACACAGAGCACTACTGAATTACACTACTGTTACTAGCATTATCAGGACTATTATAGGTTATGTTAAACACACTCACCAGCATGGATGGCCTGTCTTGCTGTATCCCTGGAGGGACCTGCAGAAATGATGAGATTAATGTCAGTGGGCACAACTGTGCCATTGATATTGCATATGATACAGTGTACAGAACAGTCAGGTGTACATATGGCATATTACCTGCACGCTCCATGTCGTGCTGCTGTGTGGAACCAGCCTCCATCATAATGCAGGTGTACTGCTGTTGGTGTTCCGGGGCTGGAGCCACAACACTTAGGAGTAGCCCCTCCAGTCTGGTGAGGGGGGGATGTGTGGCCACCCCACCTCCTGTGGCGACCTGTTGCCTGTGGATATCTGATGCATGCTGCCGGACACTACGGATTAAATCACTGCAGTGATGTCGTACCTGCTCATATGTCCTGTTATGCATGCCAATATCATTTACCCTACGGACAAGGTCTTGCCACAGTGCGGCCCTCTCCTGCTGATTCTGACTGGTGCGGGAAAACAGGATGTCATACTCCCGCACCAGGCTATGGTGGATCTCCTCATCTTCCGCCACAGAGTAGGTGGGGTTACACTGTTGCACCATCTCCCTGGAAGAGAACACAGACAGGATATCAGCAGACCATGTCAACAATATATGGCACACATACTATACATGATACTCATGTGTAGTAATATACTGCTACTCCTATGTGTTGCATGTGTGTGTGTCATGGTGGATACACAGGTATATGGCCAGATATCAGTGCTCAGCCAACACCTGTGCAACAATACCTGCCACATTCCACACAACATAGTAGCATGCCCCATCGGTCAGCACACACTGACAGGTGCAATGCACAACCTCACTCTGGGGGTTCATCCCAAGGTACTGTATGTGGGACACCGTCCACTACTGTGATGTGGACAGACGTTACTCGGCCTGGATATACATATCCCACCACCACCACCAGCACAGTAGACTACGTTGATATGTATGTGATTAGACAGTTATTCACTTGCTGGGACTGAGATGGTATCCATGCAGCACACTGGGCCAGTGGAAGCCACAAGCCACACTGCTGACCCCTTTGCAAATGCTTACCACGGACATGCCATGGATTGCATGGAACTTGCACACACATGTCTAACCCAGGCGCTATGCACAAAGGTTAGGCATCCTGTCCGGTGGACCCCAGACAGAGGCAGATTGTATAACAATAGCAGGAGGCTACTGCAGGACAGAGCACATTCACATTAAGGGAAGGCATCTGTGGTCAGCACTGGTACTACGCTACGGTCCGTCATAACAACGGCCATGGCCTACTCTGGGAGGGAAATGGACACAAACACTATGGATGACCACAAGGCCTTCTTCAGTTATGTTACACATATGGACCACATACCTCAGATATGCTCTGTGTTAATCCACACCTACTTAACATTCACCAAACACACGGATATTGGCAACAATCTTGCAGACATGTTCGGTGCACGTATCCCCCCTCCTTCTCCACCACCTTTAAAATATTTATCCCAGCTGGATGTAACCTCCCTATCATCTCACATGTCCAGGTGAGGGCTGCCCTCAGCAGAGGAGAACACACAGCATCACTGTGACCTTGTGGTACTCCTGGATGTGTGCTACCGGCACTCAGAGAGGACATACAACCGCATATAACACTGATAGTTTTTCTTGGCCGTACTACAGGATATGTACCTGAACAGTGGCATACAGCAACAGTGGTCCCACACCACTAAGGGGGCACCTCGACTGACCCTGGGAATTACCACATTATATGCATAATGGGCCTGGTCTGCTAAGCTATGGAATTATGCAGTATGGGATGAATATGCAGTGACATCGGGTACCTGCAGACACTTGTTCCCAGCCAGTGTGCCTTTGGGATGGGCTGATCCTGACTTTTGAACCTGGCTGACCTTTCAAAGCAGTCACTACAGCCATTGCTGGGCCAACGCACAGACAAATGCTGCCAGGATCATGACCTAAGACTGATTGACATGTGATGTATGGTCATCCCCTTTTGGTGGAACTACGTACACACAACATATCACATGGACATACCTATGGATACAGACCTATGACACATTTGGGGGGTTCACAGTATGCACACTATTAACCTGCTACTTTGCATTACCTCTGTTTGTTGCAGCTGGTTGCGTTACCACAGCTTCTGCTTGCTGCTGCTACTGTCAGTGCTGACAGCTTCGGGTGACAGAGTCACAGTGTCTGATTTTTTATGTATGTTTTTTTGCTCTCTCTCTCTCTCTCTCTCTCTCACTACTCACTCTCCCTCTGTCTGCTTACAGACAATGCAATGAATGTATTGCACGTGGGGAGTGTTAGCACTGGATGCTTTTGTAGGTATCTGCATAGGTCCATGTGATGGCCTCTGCACCAATTGTAAGCCAGCATTTGCTAATTGCATACAGCCAGTTGTGTACTGATTGCAGTTCTCACTGTGATTTCAGGTCAGTGCTATAAAGGGTATGTGGGATAGGCGTTGCCCTTTCAGATTGTGAGGGCGGGGACCATGCTGGTATGCTGTGGACAGTGTTCTGTGAGTGTAAAGGTTAGTATCTCTCTCATGATTTAGGCTGTGTTGTATATTCACAATACTCCATTCCTCTCTCATGTTCCCTGTAGCAAGTGTGTATGCACATTGACTCCTACAACTATATATAGATATATATTTATATATATATATGTACATATGCATACATATATATATGTACTTTGACTGACCTTATTATCTACAAGCTGCCAACTAGCATGGCTGTTTCTGTTCACACACTACTATTATGGAAATCCAGTAGTTTTGACAGTAATTTTAAATGACATGCTTTGTGTACTACACATCCTATATTCCCTTTTCATTCATCCCTACTATTACATGTTATATTTATTTTAGCACAATGTTTTTGTTTAAGAGTCATGGCTTAGTGGTAGATCATACAGACTAGTGTTTCCAAGGTCCTGGGTTTGGGACTGACAGTGGGATTTTATTTTGCTTTTGAACTGAGTACAGGACCTGTCAATCAAAGTGACTAAGGCACTTTTAAGCAGTTGTAACCGGGTTAGCGCTGGTTTGCGTGGAGCTCACGCATGCACACTGGCGTTTAGCTCCGTGCACACAAACGCACGCCCGCTTACAACCGTTTAACGGTGCTTACTCTGGCGCACACCCGCGCTATTTTCTTTGAAAGAAAAGAAAATGGGGAGACAGGAAAGTGGTGAAAAAGGGGTCACAAAGAGGGTAAGACAGTAGGGAAACAAGCTTGGGATGTGCAGGAGGGATGTAGGTAAGGCCCATAGCTGCCCATTTCTTCATCAGCAACAGTTGTGCATATGTATGTAATTTGGTGTGACATTTGAAACCTTCCACCCCTGAGAGAGGTGTCAGGACAACAATAATACTTGTTGTACAGCCAATTGTAATTGATAGGTTCCATGTCCAGCAGACATGTGTGCGGAATGGGCAGCTATGTATGGGGCGTAATTTTTTTGTGGGTACAGAGTGCCCTTTTTTTTTTTTTTTCAGGTGAGAGTGGTATGTCAGGTGAAGGAAGTCGGTACAGCTGGGGAGGTAGGTTGGGTAGGTAAACAGCCAAGACAAACAAGACGCATACAGGGGCGGTGCATGACATGTGTGGGGGGGTTACACAATTGACGGGGAACGGAGGTTTGGATATCCAGAGCCCATGAGCCCACAGATGGCAACAGTGGAACTGATATCCCAACCCATAGGCAGTTGCCACTGTTCCTTCACTGCCCAGGACGGGGCTGTGCTGGGGGCTGTGTAGGCGGGGCAACAGGCATGCCCGTTAGTTGCGCCACCCATGCCTCGAGCTGGCATAGGGGCTCAAGAACAGAGTCCCGAATCTCCCTACGCACCACAGTCCAGACGCTATGGAGGGTGAGTGGTGGTTCTCCTCCGGCCACACTTGCAGAGGGGGGGCGAGCCCCATCCCCTGCAGCGCTTCCACCTGCAGGTGGCACAGGGCCACCGGAGGAGGGTCCGGTCTCGGCACTAGTGCCAGGTGCACTCGCCAGCTGAGGTGGGAGAGGTGGGTCCGCTGGAACCCGCCTTCCCTGTCGTCCTATGTTTTGCATTATGTCATGACAGTTTGGGTTAGTGACATATAATACCATTCACAATTAGTTGTAACAGCATGCATTAGTATTCCCGTTAACCAAACACCCAGATATTCACACCATTGAACAGCGTGCATAACACATGTATAATTTGAACAGAAATACACAGTCCAACAACATGCAAGGTTAATTGATGGCAACAGGCCATCAGGTGCGGATGTATGAACAGGGCAGATGCATCAACAGACATGCAGATATATATGACCCAACAGGACAAACGTCCAGGGGTGTTAATTGTGATTGCACATACCATTTTCACGTGGAATGGGTTATATGTGGTTATAGGGTGGGGTAAAGAAAGTAATATTAACACCTTCGAATAACAATACATATGCTGTACATTTCTAATAGCTACAGTTATATACACAATACTGTTCTAACTACAGTTTCCTATATGATAACTATTTCAACTTGGTGATAGGACTGTTACTGCAACATCAATATACATTTTAGTGTTCTTCATACACATTCATATCTAGCTTTGTTCAGCTACATCATCTTGCTACATTTGCTTTATATAGCTGTAGACAAGTGTGGATGTTTGGTATATCAGACAATCATCCTATCTGCATATTTCAGACAGAGCAACATATCCAGATTTTGGGATACACATTCCACATGCAGCAACACTTTGAACAGATTTCGCTGTTTGGTTTTGAATCTCACATGCATTTCATTCTGTCTTGACTGCAGTATACTTTATTCAGGGGTTATTACTACTGTATTGCTGGATTCATATCACTTTCTCACACTCTCTCACTTGCTTTCATTTTACTATTCAGGATGGTACTTACTTCTAGGCTTTATTGACATGTTTTACCTGTAGTTATTACAATCCTTTCCAGCAGTCTCATTTCTGTCATGTTTCAGTATTTCCACAGGGATATATTTCACACATGTGATTTCATCATCTTCTGCAGCTATACTTCTCAGCCTGCTGCAGGTTGTGTACTATTTTCTTACAGGTAGGGCATTTTTATTTCAGAATATATGTCAGGCAGTTTCATTTTTCGGTTTAACTTACAGGCAGAAACACACTTTTGTAATCAAGCAAGACTTGCAGACACTTTCACACTGGTACTTGCAGATTTTATTCCTTACTGACTACACTGCACTCTTTTGCTGACTGTCATACTTTTATATTTCTTTACGGTTACTGGTAGTGGATTACTGACCTGCCTGGTGGCGCAACCGCACCAGCCTATCGCCATAGGCTCTGCGGTTCACAGAACAGACACCTGCAGCTGTAATATAAATGAAGTATTATTGGAATACACATCTCCATAATATCAGCTAGTTTAATTTCTTACATACATAATTAAATGTTACTTACTCAGTAGTGGGGCGTTGGGTGTTTGCCTGGCCTCCTGGATCCAAAGGTTCAGTTGGTCCTGCTTGCGTCTCTTCAGGTCTGCATGGTGGTGATGGACCTGCTCACCAGTCATTGGAATCCCTGTGGCACTGGTGAGATCATGAGTCAACCGGTCCCACGCCTCGGTCCTGTATGCTCCCCAGAGGACCTGGCCCTGCATGAGTTGGGCCTCATGATTATGGACTAGGAGCCAGACCATGTACCTGGACTCCTCAACACCCCACCTCTGTGCTCGGAATAAACTACCCTCTCCTACTCCTGTCATTCTGCCTGCAGGTCAGTTCTACAATCATTTATGTTCTGTATTCCCACCTATGGGGCTTATATAGTCCGTTTTTCCCGTAAATATCTGTGATTGGCCATTTTGGAATTGTATCAACTTCAGTAAACTTGCATTGTCATGCTGTAGTTTGTATTCATTCCTATATATTAGCTATTATTGCATTTCTAGGCACTGCTGTCATGGCTTAGTGGTTCTGTACCTTGACTATGGTGTATAGTATCCTGGGTTCAAACCTGGCCACTGCTTTTATTTTTCATGACTGTCTAGACATGCTGAGGGGTGTGTCTGTGTAAAGGCAGTTTTGATACGGCTTGCTCAACGTTGCCCATCGGTTAGCTTGTTTGCGCGGTGCGCAGCTCAGCGCAAATGGGGTATGCTGGTTTAAGCCTCATTTGGCTATCGGCACGCATATTACACTCAGCTCAGTTAGGGGCACATAGATTTAGCGTGTTAGACCACTGCTCAGCTACGGGCACTCATTTTGCACCAGTTAAACCACTGCTCATCTACGGGCAGATGCACTCACTCTGTTAAACTGTATCTCAGCTATGTGTACATCTGGCATTTTTTATTCTTTTGTTACCTCATATGTCTTCAATATAAATGGGCTATTTCATTACATTTTACATAAATTGTGGTTTTATGTGTACATATTTGTCAGGGACTTGTTTCCTGCTTATTTTGAAAAAAAAAATTGGTGTTGTGGGGGCTCAAACCATGAATGGCTGCTCTTCAGCCAACATCTCTACCGCTACACTATTGCTTCCTGGCTTATTTTGCATATTTAGTTCTTATATGCTTTCCCACTGACTGCTAACTGTAGCTGCACTACGGGCACGCCCGCGCAAACGAGTGCACTCACGGTTAAACATTTTTACAATTTAAAAAAATATATAAAACATGTTTATTTATATGTTTTCTGTTCATAGTCTGTGGGGGCATGTGTTATGTTCTGTTTTTTCACATTTCCGTGGACTCTGTCGTGGGTGTTTACTTTGGGTACTTTTCCTCTTCTGGGGGCGTGTCCGCTTACAGGGCTCGGCCTACGGACATGCCCCCTACTGTCTTACATGGACCGTGTTGGCCTTAAGTGTGATTCAGCATGCTCTCATTAATATGCAGAGCATGCTGACATCACTCCGTTTAACTGCAGCCTCCGTGTATGAGTTATAACACTTACACGGAGGCTTTGTGAATCCTGCCCATTGTTATGTCAGTATATATCCCACTAGCTTTTACTGTGTATTATGCACAATGCCTCTGATATATGGGCAAAGCCATAAACTCAGCTGGTGACAGCTCACATGCATTACCTGTCTATGTAAATTGCCATACACTAAGACCCATACATGCTCGCATGAAACTGTTCGTATAGGTAACTTGACTGATTTGAATGTACTGCTATGAGACATTTAATGACCATTTTAAAAATACAGCGAAAGGAATAACTAGTTATACTGTATGTCAAATGACAGGAGTACCCACCTCTGTACCAGGAAAAATGATGCACCCTCTTCGGGTACAGCAGCCAGTTCCCTGCAGTAGTCTCCTGAGCTGTGGATATAAGAGAGAAAGAGACAAATAATGTAAATTCTACAATGGTATGATAGAAAAAATGATGCCACCAAAAACTCATACTTAGAATACATCTTAGGCATCCTCAATCTGACCTCTTCTTCCCATTTTCGAAAACGGTCTGGATGGCACCTCTGCAAGTCACTACAGAGGTGCTTCTACTGATCTCTAAAGTGAGGTATGCCTGTGGCACCTCTAGCAGCCCTGGTGAGACAGTACCAGTCATCTACTGGACATTATACTGGGAAACCTCATAGCAGTGCCTGGCAGATGTTTCTGGTGGTCTCTGTATAGCAAAAAAGGAATATTTTTGAATCCTTAGAGGACCCTTGAGATGACCTGACAGAAACAGTGCCATTAGAAGCCATGTCCATACTGCAGATCTTATACCACAAAATCATTGCTGGAATCTCATTGGCATGCCTGTTTCTTGTTTTGAGAATTGCCTTGCAACAGTGGGCAACCTAGTAGAGTGAACTGTGGTAGGGAGTGACATGGCATGACCTGTCCGATTATGATTTTGTTGTAACTCTGACCTGAAAAATGTGAGACATGGCATAAACCTTGTACTGTGTTAGAATGCTGTTGAAAGACAACAACCAGCTTTCTGTTATTAACCCACCACACATGCTCAGTGTGCACTGTAGGTGCTTATGCAGGTGTAAGACACAGTGTAAGTCTGTACACAGCTATGAAGCATAGACTGAGCGATTCAGAAACATTCATGAACTCAGCCCTCATAGACATACACACATATCATGCCCAGAGGCCCAAATCTACACGCTATAAATGCTGGTGGCTGTATAGACTCTCATTTCACTGTGGAAGAAGACATAAAGCACTGGTTTGAACAGTGATCGCAAACTTATGACATTCTTGTCAAAGGTGACATGCTACAACAACAGTTCACCAACACCCAAGTTACCAAAGAAACTGAATGAACAAAAATACAAGAAATGTCACCCTGCACTTATCTATTAAAACTCAGCAACATAAAAGTCATTTATTGATGTTAATCAAATCAAATGCAGTGTATTCTATATTTTTTCAGCTGAATTCAAAATTACTATTAAAAGTAGGGTAATTTTTTGGTGCACTATTTTAAGCCCAATTATCAGTGCGCATATCGGTTTCTCTATTGTTAAGTCACTGATTTTTCTTTTAATTTTTGTAATACATAGCAGCAGACATTACTGGACTGTGTTTTATTTTAAATGAATGAATATGTAAAGAATTGTTTCTCTTTCGTTCGTGGGGGGGGGGGGGGGGTGACACGCCAGCAGAGTCAAGATAAGCATTTTCCAAATTTTTGACATGCTCAGCCCAAAAGGTTCACCATCACTGGGTTAGAAACTCACAACAACTGCTGTGTGAAACAGACTGGAAGGAGGAAAGCAGCAATAACAGGTTCATAGGTTCATTGGTGTGTACTAGGCTAATAACCCTGGAGTCTTTACAAGCATAGCCCATAAGATTACCCTGGCATCATGCCACCCAACCTTAGTTAGCAGTGCCTCTGTCGAGCAGAGCCACTGGAGTGATCCCTGGGGTGAATTTTCTATTTCCCATCCAGTCATCAAGATTTCTCTTGAAGAGGGCCAGTGAGGTGCGCTGTTTGACATGTATGGGAAGTCTGATCCATAGCATGAGCAGTCTCTGGGTTATGAACCTGTCCCTCCAGCATGTTCTGTTGATTGTGGTAATGAGGTTGAGGTCAATGGAGCATGTGGTGCGAAGGGATTGGGATTTCTTTAGATGTAGCATTTCTAATAGAGCTGGGTCAGACATGGCTTTGTAAGTCAAGCAGAGATCGCCTCTAAGTAGGCGATATGAGACAGACAATAGTTGGAGTTTTTTGAGTCTGTCCATAAAGGACAAGTGTTTAAGGCCTAGGATCCTCTTTATAAGGTACTTTAGTGGCTTCTCCAGTTGTTGCAGGTGTCTAATGGGGTACATGCCAAATGGAGCATTGTACTCGATAACTGCCCTAATGAGGGAAGAGTAGAGGGAGACAATGACCTCTTTCTTCCTGGATGCAAAACCCTTAGTAATGAGATGTGCCACATAGAAGGTCTTTCTGACCACAGTGGCAATGTGGTGATCAAAAGAGAGATTGTTGTCAACCTGTGTTCCTAGATCTCTTATAACACCTTCTGTGTTCAGTGGACTACCATCGATGTGGTAATTCATGGGAACCGGGTTTTTCCCAAAGGGGATGGCGACACATTTTTTGGCATTCAGCTTAAGGCCATGGTTTTGATACCAGTTGTTGGTCTCAGTGAGGCCTTTCTGTAGGATGTCAACATCACTTGGGGAGTTAATAATCGCTCCCAACTTGCAATCATCTGTGAACTTTGTCAGCCAGAGTCCCATCGTGTTGGCCTGGACTTCAGAGAAGTAGATACCAAACAGAAGAGGACCCAAGACCAAACCCTATGAGACTCCACTCACAACTGGTCGGCAGTCTGACTTGGAGTCAGCTACTTTCACACTGTGGGTTCTATCTGTGAGCTAGTTTGCAACCCACCTAGTGATATAGGGGTTGATCCCTAGCTTAGTGAGTTTTTCTATGATTCCTGAGTGGGGAATGGTATCAAAGGCCTTGGCCAGATCAAGGTAGGCTGTATGAACCACCTTGCCTTCATCCACAGCTTTGGTGACTAACTAAAAGAAGTCGACTAAGTTGAGCAGGCATGATCTACCCTTCACAAAACCAAACTGTGTGGGATCCAGAGTTTGGAAGATTCCCTATATCCTTGTTTATTAGGTTCATGATGATGCGTTCCATAGCTTTGCATATCAGATTCATCAGGCTAATGGGGCGATAGTTGCCAGGGTCTGTAGTCACTCCTCCTTTGTGGAGAGGGATAACTGCAATAGTGCACCATTCGATAGGGGCAAAGCCTGAGCTGAGGCTGTGATTGAATAGGGCACACAGGTGAGGTGCCAGTTCACTCTGTAGTTCATGTAGAACACAGCCAGGGATATTGTCAGGTCCCATAGAAGCTGTATTCTTGAACTTGGACAGTGCTGCTTTAACCTGTGCAGCAGTAATACTGGGTGCCTGGAAATCTACTGCTATTGTGATTGGTCCTTTGGGGGGGAGGGGTAAAGTTGCCACTGAATCTGATGGCCTGTATATTGGCAATATATGTTGGCTCAGTATAGGAGGTACCATTGTGCAGTAGCTCAGAGCAAATCTGGGTACTGCCATGGAGATTCTTTACATAACTATAGAAGGCCTTGTGGTTGAATTTACTATCTGCTGCAATTCTGTTTTAATAGCTAGCGTTAGAGGATTTGATGAGGAATCTCAACTTTTTGTTGAGGCTGATAAGGGAGTTTTTCCAGTCTTGGGACTTCACCTTATTCCGCATCAGTTTCCTCCTTCTGTTGTAGAGTTAGTTTATGGCAGGGGACCACCAGATTGGGTTCCTTTTTTTGGAGGAGAACATCTTGGTTCTATTGGATATGGCAAGATCCATGCATTTGTGTATGTATTTGTACAGTGCATTGGTGTATGATTCAGCCATCATGCAACTATTCTCCATTTGCTCCAACACAAAAAGGCTTGGGGGGCTCAGAAGCTTACAAACAGTCCTGGACACAGAAAATCTGTATCTGGGCTAGACTAGTTACAGGAAAGGTGGGAAACAAGTTCAAACGTGGGCTTTTAAACCAGAAAGTTGAAAGATATGGAAAAACTCTATAACTATAGAAGGTAGGTTCTACATTTTACTTAAATTGCTTTTGATGCCTTATTTCACTGAAGTCTTTCTTGTGCAAATACCGGGAGAAAAATAGAGTTTAGTAGGTTGATACACATTCTAACAAGGAAGTCGTATAAGCAATAAGAAAGGTAACTACAGGCAAATCCCATGGGAATGCAGCATTTAAAGATGTCACACCAAAACTTGTGGGTCTTCCACAGAGACAGTCAACTACATAAAATATTATATTGCTAATATCTCTAGAGTGACATCTGCTGCTGATGTCAACTACTAGGCAACGTACATGTGAATCCTGAACAAACTGGGGGACATGCCACATTCATCAAGTGTCGGCAAACCTTGCTGTATTTTTTTATCTTTGTATTCTGAATGCTTCTATAGTGGAGTAAAAAAAAAAATTACACAGCTGCTCATCTACAGCTGAACATCAACTTCATTTCAGGCCATGTTTTGAAAATTGCCATACAACACGGGGCAACTTAGTAGCATGATTAACAGGAAGTTTAATGCTCTTGCTGTCAGTGATAACCTGTTTTTGCATGAATAGCTGTATTTCTTTACATATGTGAAACCTCAGTTTCTCCGAGAGTGGCTGAGGGAAAATTCCAAAGAAATGGTATCCACTTGCCTTTCCAGGATAAAAATTCCTGTGGTGAGCCATGTGCTGGGGAGCTGTTTCTGGGAAGAATCTCATATGGTGGTGGGTGCCTACTTCTCTTTCAGTTTTTTGGAGTTTTTTTGTTGAGACGTCTTGTTTTGGTTTCTGGTTCCTGTGGAAGTAGTAATTCAAAGAGGGATATTCGAGGGTGACCCTCTGTCACTGCTGTTATTCTGCCTTTCCCTTAACCCATTAAGCTGTCTACTTAACAGCTGAGCCCATGGCTATTATTTGGCTCCTAGTAAACAGCAAAGTGTAAAGACTTCACATCTTCTCTTTGTCAATGATTTAAAACTGTATAGCTCATCAGATGAGGAACTGAAAGCAAAACTGCAAGTTGTCAAAACTTTTTCAGATGATATAAAAATGGCATATGGTCTCAATAAATGTGCAAATGCAACCATTAAAGCAGGAAAAATACAGCACCAAGAAAACATCAGTTTGTGACAATAATGTGATATAAAAGAACTTGAGCAAGAGGGAATGTACAAATATTTGAGAACTGAATAAGGATCAACAATAAAACATGAACAAATGCAAGTACAACTTTGTAAGGAATACTTTAGAAGACTTAATCCTGAAAACAGTGTTGACATCTAGGAACAACATTCAAGGTATAAACCAATTTGCTCTTCCTGTCCTAACTTACAGTTTTGGAGTGACTGACTGGCCCAAAAATGTGGTGGAGAGATTAGTCAGGATGCTTCATGCTCACCAAATGATTTATAAAAATCAGTGCATACCAAGATTATGTTTTCCCTATTCTGAAGGAGGGATGGGCCTCCTTGAAATTGATTACATGTATAGATCTGCAACACTGGGACTGCACACATATCTGCTGACCTCACAAGACCCAAACGTAGTGAAAGTTTTGAAACCTGAGGAGAATAAATCTAAGATGACTTCCCTGCTTAGTCTAACAGAAGCATATTGGCGTCAAGCAGGAATGGAAATCAAACCAGAAGTAGATAAAAATCAGGCAGCAACTGAATGTGCCAAAAAAACAAAGAAAGAATACAAGGTGAAGGATCAGATGAAAAGGCAAGAAATGTGGAAAATACATAAATATAGTTACAAGTATAAAAAACTTCTGGAAGAACCTAATGTTGATCTGGATCAAATGCAAGAATTGTTAAGGAGTGGCGAATTCAAACCAAAATATCCAAACTATTCAATACCATAATCAACGTACTTGTTAAACTCAAAGAAAAATAAAAAAATGCCACACTAGAACACCACAGTCTTTAATTACACAATGTTTTGAGCGCTTTCATTCCAATGAACTTCATCAGAAACAATGTGACATTACCTTCTTCCTTTTATACACTTAAAAAAGGTGCAGAAAAAAACACCTGCAAAAATTTAAAGGTCTACACACATTAAAAAATCAAGTACTACTCCCAAACTTCCTGCATCAAACATATATGCATGCTAAATACCAACACCATGAAATTTAAAAGTAAATATTGTGTAAAAAGGTAAATATTGTATAAAAAAATAACAGCAGATGTGGTAAAGATTAGTAAACAGTAAACAAATAAAATAGCTTATATGATCAATTAAACTATTTAAAAGCATTTTAGAACAATAAGCCCTATGACAGGTAGTCTTACTTAACAATCAAAATAGGCTTGATAGATATCACATCATTAATACCTGGTGGGGAAGTGGCATTTAATAAAAGCTGTCAGTGAAGCTCCCTCTTCTCAACAAAGGTTCCCATTCACCACCTCCAACCACCATTTTAAAAATAACAAAAATTTCAAAATTATCTTAGAAGCAGGTAGGAGTTATGACAATGTTTCCACCAAAGGTTGGGACATGAAGCAGTGCAGAACCTGCAAACAGTGTAGATTTATTTTTGAAGGCAGTAGTTTTTCAGTGGAAGGTTTTCCTATTTTGATTACAGTCAGGGGCAGATTTGACTGCAATACTAATGGTGTTGTATATATAGCCTTGTGTTTACCATGTCCAGTATTCTATCTAGGAAAGACTATTGGATCTTTGTGGACAAGAATCTACCAGCACGTATATGCAATTGGTAAAGCCAACTCTTGTAATGCCCTTTACAAGCATTCTTTGGTCTGCAAGGATTTTAAGAAATTTGTCTTTACCATTTTAGAGAAGGTGGAATGCCTGGAAAGAGGTGGTGATTGGGAAACCTTTGTTAAGAAGAGGGAGCTTCACTGGCAGCTTTTATTAAAACGTAATACTCTCGATCTCAGGTAGAGTATAGCGTTATACTAGATCTCAGGTAAATCTTAATCTTATTTTTAGTAGTGACATTTTATGAATTTGAAGTATGCAATTTAAAATGGGTTGTGATAGTATTTCTCAACTTTATAACTTGGTTAATCTTAATTATTTAGATAACTAAAAATGGATCTGTTTTGCAGATAATGCTGTTTTCTAATAGTCTGATTGTGGTTAGTGTTTTATTTTATTTTAACTTTTTTTTTCTAAAAAGAATAGATTTCATTCTTGGAAGCTGAACAGTTTAAAGTTCAGGTGGGCAGTGTTGTTTTAGGGGATTTGTGCATGAACTTTATATGTACAGTATACAAAGTCATATTTCTGCACAGTAGGAAATGGGAAATGCAATACACGTTTCAGTTTTTTTATTGTACTTTTTTATACTAAGTATGAATTTGGGTTTAGGTATTCATTTACAAATGGGAGGGTGTGTTTGGAGTAATATAAATATAGCAACTTTAAAGAACGTTAGTTACTCTGATGACACAAGAGTGAAGATAAATTGTTGATTTACCTGGAGTATGCGCTGACAACCCCGACAACGAGATAACCGACACCGGATGATCGACGATTGAAAATCCCGACGCTGAGAACTCCGACATGTTAAGGTAAGTGTGTGATAGTGACGGACGTTAGGGTCAGGGTGCGGGTAAGGTAAGTGTGCAATAGTGAAAGACTTTAAGGTTAGGGGTGGGTTAAGTGAGTTAGGGTTAGGGTGTGGGTTAGGTGAGTGTGCGATAGTGACGGACCTTAGGGTTAGGGTTTGGGTTAAGTTTAGTGTATAGATAGTTGTGTATGTAAGGTTTAGTGTAGGTTTGTAAGGTTTTTAATGTGCTTGTGTTGTGTGTGTGTTTTATGGAAAAGGTATTTGTTTTGTTTTGTTGATTGTCAGGGTGGTGGTTTGGTGGTTTGTCAGGCATGTGAAGTTTCGTGTTTTTGAACTTTCGGTTTTGTGGTGTTGGTTATCTCGTTGTCGGTATTTTTGTGTGTCGGTGTTTTCAGGTAGAACCATATATATATATATATATATATATATATATATATATATATATATATATATATATTTATATGGATCCATGTCAAAATAACGAATTACCATATGTTGAGTTACAAAACAGCGAGATGGAAACGGCGAAGGTTTAAATTCACAAATGTCCAGATCTTCATAAATCTTCCCTTGGTAAGTAAACAATTGGCCAACAAAACTAAAAAAACAGAAGCAAATAAAACTCACCCAACTGGGGGGGGGGGGGCTTTGTCCTCCATACCCCCATGTGGGGGGCTGCATCCCCCAAACCCCCTAACTAAATATATCAGCTCTGAAATTGTACTACAATGGAGAAAAGGGCTAAGTTCACCACACTGGCCAACTGCTTCTTTTCATCGTAAAAACTTATACCGATATGGACGTTCATGAATGCAAACTGTTGTTTCTGTCTCACCATTTTGCAACTCGATGTTATGATCATTCGTTATTTGGACATAAATCCATACATATATATATATATATATATATGTGTGTGTGTGTGTGTATATAATACATATATATATATATATATA